>NC_036657.1:2281327-2341142 GCF_002806865.2 Cucurbita pepo subsp. pepo | reverse complement strand
TTTTTTTTTTTTTTTTTTTTTTTTTTTTTTTCTTTCCCTATAAAAAAAACAATGGGATTATTGGCGTTCATATATTACTTTTTTATTTTTATTTGTAAAAATAAAAATATTAAATTACAAAATTTAAAAATTAGATTAAATCTCATGATAAATAATAGTTATCATAAATAACTTTATTAAACCATACAAATTTTTTACTTTTTATGGTCTAAATTCTAACCCAAATTTGTAATAATTAAATAAATAAAAAATCTCTAGTGGTGTAGTTTCTATTGTTTTTCTTTGTCAATTTAAATATAATTGTGAATTAAATATAAATTAAATAATTGTGAATTAAATTGTAAATTTAATAATGTTTAATTATGGAGTAAGTATCTAATTAGTCTAATTTTTTTATCTAAAAAATCTTGAAAAAATTTAACTACATAAAATAAAATTTTAAATATTCATTTGACATTTTAATTCCACCAAGAACCTGTAATTTAAGTTTTTTTTTTTAAAAAAAAAATTTAAAAGGGAAATGTACAAGCTTATGAAGTAAGCAACCATACATGCAAGCATTTAAAAATGAGAAAATAAAAAGAAAGTGATAAAATTGTATTGGATCTTTGGCTATACAAACATTCTGTTGTTGTTTTGTTTCCAGCAACTAAGAACACACACATTTACAGCTATGTACCGACCAACACACCCTCAGAAGACGCCAATTTGAATGGCAGAAACGAATTGAAACAATTTTTGTTGGAGGGGTCTTTTTTAGAAAGCAAAGCAAGAAGCTTTCTACAACAAATGAGGTAAAATTGTAGTCAAGATCGGGAAGAGGATGATTATAATAAGAACAACCCCCAAGATAATGGCATAGCAAGTCCACTTCCTCGAGTCCTTCTGTATCTCTCTGGCTTCCTGAAGCTGCTCTGTTCCTCTTCTCACGAACGAGTTCGCATGCGCGACATGGCTCTCGATGTCGTTCAGCTGGTGCCCTTGTGCCTCGACCAGCGCCGCCATGTCCAAGAAAATTTGATGCAGCTCTAACAAATTCTTCTCTATCTCCTTCACAGCGTCGTGTCGCTCCTGAATCTCTGAGATTGTGTCCATTATCTGACCCCTCCCCTGTTCTTGAATTGCCTTCTGGAGGAAGCTCTCGCTTTCCCCACTTGCTATCAAATTCTCTATTGTCTCTTCGTCGGCTTTCTGCCCTGTCACTGTGAAGTACCTGTCCCCTCCCCCAATAACAAAAAAGCTCTCATTTTTATGTTCTGAATCTATTTGAATATGTTTTGGTTCATTACCTGCGCTCGATGGTTTCTTTGTATTCGGCGTTCATTCGACCTCTGAGGCCTTGAAACTCATCCATGACATCTTTGAGCTTCTTCCCCAAGCCGCTGACGACGGAGGTTCGGGTTCGGTCCGCGGAGGAGCCAGGGCCGCAACCGGGGAGGCTGCGGTGAGCGGCGTTGGAACGATCCAGAGCCTCGAGTTTGCCTTTAATCATTTTGACACGCTTCAGAACCTGGGCGACATCGGCCTCCATTCTACCCCTCAGCTCCTTCATCGTCTTGGCATTGTGGACAATCTTGCATTCCTCATTGTCCTGTTGCAATTTCTTGTACAAATTCTCGACCTGTTTCATGTCGTCTTTAACATTCTCGACATCCTCGAAGAACGTGTCCAAATTCACAGTCTCATTCCCAGACTCCATGCCGTCCACAGACGCCTGTTGCTTCAGATCCGTGTATTGTTTGAACGAATTCGAGAATAAGTCGTTCATTTTGTCTGGTTTTTTTGTTTGTACAATCAAATCTTCCAAATGGGTTTTGTTTTTTAGGGGATTTTTTTGAAATGGGAAGAAAAAATTAAGACAAAAAAGTTGAAAAATTTGGTCTTTTCTTTTCCTAGACGAAGTTGTGCTGAATTGTCTTCGTCCAATAAGAAGAGAAAAGAGTTAAAACTCCAATACCCCAAGATGGGTACAGAGAAATTAAGAAGATTTGAGAATGGGAGGTGCTGAAATTAGATATATTTCAAATGGAATGTATGAAGATTTTGGATGATTGGGGGAAATATCAACCACTTGGCGGATTGTGTTCATCAAAACATTGAAACTTTTTTTTTTCCTGTCATTCATCATGTCTTTGACTTGGTCGTTTTTCTTTCTATCTTCCCAACATTTCAACCACTAATTAATAACTAAATCAGGCTATTGGAAATGAATCATGATTGTCCATTGAAGAATTTTTTTTCTTTCTTTCAATTATGGGTTTTTTTTAATATTAATTTTTAATCGAATGGAACCAACCGTGACCGTTTGAAGGGGTTGAAAGTAGTAAAACGTTCTCGTCACAAGTGTAGAGTGTGAAGTTTTAGTAAAGCGATCGAGTGTGAATGTCGTTCTCGAAGTTATTTTTCTAATTTAAAAGAATATTATAAATACTAAGGTTGAAGTTTATTCCGTAAAAGCAAAAGAATTTGCCTAAGGAATAAGGGTCAACCAAAAAAAAAGCCTAATGAAAAAGAAACTAGCTGTAGCCGGAGATCGAACTCTGGCCGGCTGGAGTGATTGTAACAACAATTATTCCTCATAGATTTCTATTGTTTTTTTGTTTCGTTTTATCTGCAGCAGGCTCTGCTTCTACCCTACCACAGGAGTCTTCATCTTGTTCGGATCCGTCGTACTCATCCAACTCAGGCTCAGGTTTGAATTTCCGCTGCACCTGGATTCTCCTCATTTCTTTTGATCAACATAATCTGCGAATTGTTGTTTGATTTCACTACTTTCTGTTTCTTATCTGTCTAAAAATTTGAGGATTCCGTTTCGTAATCTGGGTCGTACGGGTTTAGGTTGACTGTTGTACATATTTTTTTGGACTTCCTTGGACTTCGGGAAGCCTGTGGATATAGATTCCATATTCTGCACGGTACGGTGGGTATACTGGTTCAATTCACCTTCCCTACAATTTTATGTTCTTAACTCTTGAGAGACAGAGAAACACAATTCTGCAAATTTCTCGAAACCCTTTCTGCGGGGTGGAGGGGATGCACTTCTCAATTTCATACTCGGAAGCACTTTATACTTTTTTGGGTGTGGAGGTGGTTCCTGAGCTTGATTTAAACATCTGATGGTGCGGAACTAGGGACCTCTACAATACATCAACTCTTTTGCTTTTAGTCGACGCCTACTCCTTACTTATAAACCTATGATTATCTCTTTAATTAGTCGATGTGGACTATCCACCAACAATTCTCCCCTCGAACAAAGTATATCATTAGAGCCTTCCCTAAGCCCTATGCAGCCCTCAAACAGCCTCACCTTAATTGAGGCTTGACTCATTTCTCTAGAGCCCTCGAACAAAGCTCACAACTTTTTTGTTTGAGAATTTTATTAACATGGCTAAGTTAAAGGCATGACTCTGATACCGTGTTAGGAATCACAACTTTGTTCGATACTTGAGTCCCTTTTTTACTAACTCACAACTTTTTTGTTCAACATTTGAGAATTTTATTAACATGGCTAAGTTAAAGGCATGACTCTTATACCGTGTTTAGAATCACGAACCTCGCTTTGATCAAACCACCTACACCAACCTCGCTCTGATAGCATTTGTACAACCCAAGCCTACCGCTAGCAGATATTGTCCTATTTGGGCTTTTCGTTTCTGACTTCCCCTCAAGATATCTAAAATGCGTCTGCTAGGGAGAGAGTTTCATGCCCTTATAAAGAATGTTTTGTTCCCTCCTAAAAAACATGGGTTGAGCAAATTCTAATTTGCAATTTTTTTAAAATGTCATCTTTCTAGCGTATGGTTGATTGTGTCAGAAACCTTTGGCTAGTGCTTTTCTTTTGGTAATTTTTTTCAATCGTCCGTTTTTTTCGAGTTTGGTGCAATTCAGTATATCAGCATGCCGAATGTGTTCTCTTTGAACATTTAATATGACTGTGACTGTGGCAACATTCGAACTAGAGCGGTAGTCAACTTGTATCTGTTATGATGATTCTGGCAACTGATTTGAAATGATCTTCTTTCTATTTAGGCATGGTTCATCCATGGGAATATGATCTATGTTCATGAGACCAACGTGAAATGATTAAGAGCTCCATCTCAAATCCTCTGAAAATGGTTGTATCTGGCGTTATTCTTGATCTGGATGGCACACTTCTACATACAGGTCCTATTGTGTTCTTCACAATGTAGATCAACATTTATAGTCTTGTTTCTCTCAGCAACTTTATTTTGAGGCATTGAAATTGAATTTCTCTGTTTGTGAAAAATGTGATATCTATCTGTCACTTGGTATTCTATTGTAAATATATAACCAACTTAGTTAACTTTTAGCGTTCTTGACTTTCGATTTTTCTCCACTGCTGAATTTCTTCCTTCCTACCACCATATCTTAATAGATGGCATAGTGAGTGACGTTCTAAAATCTTTTTTGGACAAGTATGGAAAGCAATGGGATGGAAGGGAAGCCCTAAGAATTACGGGGAAGACGCCATACGAGTCTGCAGCTGTTATTATTGAAGATTACGAGCTTCCTTGCACATCAACTGAATTGATGTCACAAGTTTCCCCAATGTTTGCGGAGAGGTAAATAATTAGTGTTCTTTCCTATCTACGCTTAAATGCATGTAACCGTCTCATCTTGGTTATAAGCTTTTCAACCGTTTAAGGTCAATAGTGAAATTTCTTGGTTTTTACATCATGTTGCAAGTTGTTATAGTGATATATACTACGGTAGTTAAAAATTGAAGACACTGCATGCTCAATCCAAATTCTTCTTGATTTTTCTAGGTTTCAACCTGTGGAAATTTGTAATATAATTATAAACTGCTGGCACCTTACATATTTTGTTGTTTATGTTACCTCAACAACGTGCTGATCTTGGAGGACTGGTTTTTAGCTTTTCAAAAATTATTGGAACTGGATATATATTTCAAGTCAATTTGATTTTGGTTATAGAAATAGCATTATGCACTTATCAATTAATTATTTCTTATTCGACATTCAAATTTACTTTTGATATTTCTTCCTGGTTTTTACTGTATTGGAAAACATTATTTCGTTTCATCGTTCGGATCATGGCAATCATTCTTTTCCAAGTACTAGATTTCAATTTCAGATTGTGTATTGTAAAGGGTATTATTAATTGAAAGTGTTCAAGTAATGGGATTGCTTGGTGAGTTGCACACACCATGCAGTATGCATTTTATTGTTCTATTGGATTGTTGATAGCACAAATGCAATGCGTCTACGATATAATCCTTGCCATAACAGAACACTTTTTGGAATTTCCACTTCAGATGGTGCAACATTAAAGCACTTCCAGGAGCAAACCGGTTGATTAAACATTTCACTGGTCACAGAGTGCCAATGGCATTAGCTTCGAACTCAAGTAGGGAAAACATAGAGACCAAAATTTCTTTTCATCAGGGTATGGTTTCTAAAAGACCATAACATATCCATTTACTTGTTCTGGTTGTTGCTTCTATTTATTTATTTAGCTTCTTGATTTTATTATTGTATAGGCTGGAAAGACTCGTTCTCTGTGATAATCGGTAGCGATGAAGTTACAACGGCCAAACCATCTCCTGAAATGTAAAATGCAACTATTTTCTATTGGTTCTTTCTAACTTGGTTTTCTTTTGCAAGTAAACCATTAAGAACTAACAATGCCTCACTGTTTCCATTGGCCGATTGCTCTTCATAAATTTGTGAAGTATTTTCTTTTCAAGTAATCCAATTATGCGTTCTAACAATGCGTTCATTGATAGATTCCTTGAAGCAGCAAAAAGGTTAAATCTCGAACCCTCAAGGTGCCTCGTAATTGAGGATTCGGTGTAAGTATCTGTATTTGAACTTTAATTTTCAAGAATAAAAAATAAAAAAAAACTAAATGGTTATCAAATGAACGTTTTGATTCATCGTACTCTTCTTACTCAACATGCATACCAGTCCAGGTGTTGCAGCTGGTAAGGCTGCTGGGATGAAGGTGATTGCTGTACCATCCCTTCCGAAGAAGACTAATCTCTACTCTTCAGCGGACGAGGTGATCAATTCACTGCTCGACTTTCAGCCTGAGAAATGGGGCCTACCTCCATTTGAAGATTGTACATACCACAACCCTTTTTAACTACCTCAATTCTCAACCTTTCCAGTTGAGTTTCTTTATGCATAAATCTATTTGTCACAGTTCTTGACTTTAAACTATAGGGGTAGAGAACACCTTACCAATTAATCCTATGTACATTGGAGGTCCCGTCGTCAAGGGATATGGGCGTGGCTCGAAAGTTCTTGGGATTCCTACAGGTGTGTGCGAATTCAATAGACCGTTCTTATTTCCATTAGGCTGGTCATTTAAACCTTTATGTTATCTGATTCCTTGTTAATCTCATAGTCTAAATTCTGGTTTGGCAAACTCAATGTTATGAACTGTTCTTAATCTGGATGTCTACAGTTGATCTCTTTCCATTATAATACTTACAAACTGGCTTTACTTTTCCCAGCGAATTTATCTACAGAAGGATATTCAGATGTCCTTTTAGAACATCCATCAGGCGTTTATTTCGGTTGGGCTGGTTTATCAACAAGAGGCATCTTTAAAATGGTCGCGAGCATCGGATGGAATCCATTTTTCGACAATGCAGAAAAGACGATTGTAAGTGTAGAATAGTTCAGAAATGTTAATGTTGGTTGCTGCATTCACTTTCTGGTTAATATTTGTATATTATGATCCAGGAACCATGGCTACTCCACGAGTTCCATGAAGATTTCTACGATGAGGACTTGAGACTTGTTCTAGTCGGATACATTCGGCCAGAGGTAATACTTGCAAAACAACTAGCTTGTTCTTCTATTTTCTGGGTTTCCATGCTCGTCACTCCATTAAAATCTCATCAATATTATCACCAATCAGGCCAACTTTCCAAACCTTGAGAGCCTAATAGCTAAGATTCACGAGGATGGAAGAATTGCAGAAAGAGCTCTTGATCTTCCACTGTACTCGAAGTATAGAGACGACCAATACCTGAAGCAGCATGATGCTTAGAGATGGCATGCTTTAGGAGTTCTATACGTTCTATTGCAAACTTTTGTGGCCTATTGTTTCTCATTTACTTCATAATTCTATGATCATTGAGGATGAATTCTCATTTACATTTTGTTGTTGTTTCTATAGTACAATCAATCTTAAAGTGTGTATTTGATCGTCTGATCTCGAGAGTAACGATGGATATTAATATTGGCATCTTTTGATCTTTGTTGTACCTACATCTCACTTGAGGTCTATTATATGACCTACTTTCGAAACTTTGAAAAATGTGTATTTTAATGTTTGACTATCTAAACGATTATATAAAGTATAGATAATCTAACAAATATATCTTTCGATACTTAACGATACGTAAAGCTATTTGTTTGCTAACAAATTTGGACAAAATTTAACTTGCATTGAGAAGTTGAAAAGATTGAAAAAGAAAATGAGAGTTTCCTAAAAGAGAGCGATCATTGGGTTTATTTTGCATGATTTCTAGTACGAATTTCAATTCGGTCTACAAACTTTCTTCTGGGAAATTATCGAAAGCCCACAAAAGGAGCCCAAGTGGTTTAGTTTTGATCGATTTTTCTCTGAATCGTTGTTTTGGCGGCAGTGGCGGAACGAAGGAACACTGGATACGGATTGCTGCTTAGGAGTTCTTGCAATGTCTGAAACAGAATCGATGTTAGTGGAGGAGGAAGAAAACAGGTCCAATCCGGCTGGGGAAGCCGCGGAAGCTGCCATGAACGAAGAGCAGCAATCATACTCGTGGCCAGTGATTCAATTCAATTCCCCTCCACAGAGGACTTACCATTTCTACAACCAGTTTCGGACTGGTCCGAACCCTAACAACTTCTTCAAGGGCGTAAAATGGTATATTGTTTGTGTTCTCCGTCTTCATTGTTCTTCTTTACTCTTCTTTCTTATGAAATCTTCGAGTTATAACTTGCTACAGGTCTCCTGATGGGTCGTGTTTTCTTACGAGCTCTGAGGACAATAGTCTTCGCAGATTCAACCTGTAAGTCTTCAGTAATCAACCCGTATATGAATGTTGAAAGACTTGTTTAAAGTGGAATTTAAGAATATCTTTTAGATATGTTAGATTTTTTTTTATGATGGAATAGAATAGAATGCTTGCTAAACTACACTGTTATGCAGGCCAGATTACGGCAACGATGTTTCCGGCAATGTAACTGGTGAAGAGGGTAAGTCTGCGCTTGAATAGAGGGATTATGGCCTACTTCTTGAGGAATTTGATATCTACTTTTTTTTAATATGATGTCATTCATGTGCTACACTGTCTGCAGATTCTTTTACTTCCAACCTTGTTGTGGGTGAAGGGGAGTCAGTCTATGACTTCTGTTGGTATCCTTACATGTCTGCTTCAGGTGCTCCTTAGACAACTTATTCATGGTTTTTTCTACCTTGGAGCTGAAAGGTTTTCCTTTCTGTTTCAATTTGTATAATCATTGACGACACTGTTAATTGAATTCTGATGTGAAAGTTGGTTGACACCTTAGACCCTGTTACATGCGTCTTTGCAAGTACCACACGCGACCATCCAATTCATCTCTGGGATGCTGCATCAGGCGAGGTACTTAGGCTTTACGAGTACTTTCTTCGAAATATGAATCCATTGTATTGGAGTCGGATTGTGATTACCGTTTCAAATAGCCTTTTGACATGTAGTGTGGGTTCATCATATTACGACTAGCATTTATGACTTCCAAATGTAAGCGCAGATGACAATTTTTTTATGCTTGCTTGGGGTGCATAAGACGAACCAAAGGTGTTATTTGAGTGAGTTGAGATATGTGTTTGAAAATATGCATGACATGATGTGAAGTATGTGAAGATGTTAGCTTAGAGTGTCATTATAGCGGTAAGAAAAATTGTATGTTTGTCTAATGCACTTGAAAAGCTGTATGATATGTTTTTGTTTTGATGATCTCCCTTATTTTCAAGAGATTGTGAACGCAAGAAGACATCTTACTCAAGTCTTTAGGAAAAAAAAAGTTCAAGATTATGCTTTTCATCTGTATTGCAAAACCTCAGATAATTAAGGAGAGTGCCTATTAATTATTGAAGGCATTGCCATGGTTGCTTGCCAGGTGTGGGTGGCTGGGGCTGCCACACATCTTCCATTAGTTTATTGGGTAGCCCAACATCACCTTAGAAATGCCCATTATGAACGTTTCTTTTTTCCTGTTTTTCTTGTTAGGAGTTAAAAGTAAATTCTTGCATGACATCGATGGTAGTTTTAGAATTCCTGAAGCTAAAATTAGTGATTGAAGAAGTTGGTCCCATTATTTGAAGATTTTTTTTTTTAACCATGTATTGCAGCTGCGCTGTACATATCGAGCTTATGATGCCATGGATGAAATTACTGCTGCCTTTTCAATTTCATTTAATCCAGCTGGAACCAAGTAGGTTTTATCTTTGCTTCTCTTATCCACTGTATATGTAAAGGGCTCGTGAATGGCTGTTCGGGTGTCTTATGATGTCATCATGCATGAATGGTGTCCTTTTTATTTTACATCGTGTTATGTTTAAGATCGCCTATAAGGTGTCTTTATAACTTCATTATCGAAGATAGATATCATCCCTACAAGCTTATGATATGCCTGATTGAGATGCTTCCTCTCTTGTGTTTTTAAAAAATGCTATTTTGAATTCTTGATCTTATTTATGTTTAATCTTTATGCTCCAAATTTGCTGCAAAGTGAAATACTTTATGTAATTTTCATTTGGTTACCAATTGAAACCATCTTTCTTTTTTGGCTTAGAATATTTGCTGGATACAACAAATTGGTGAGAATATTTGATTTGCATCGACCTGGTAGAGATTTTGGGCAACACTCGACGCTGCAAGGAAATAAGGAAGGTCAAACAGGTTGTTATCTTAGACTGTGTACCCTTAGAGAATGTTTGCTGATTGATAGACCAGGGTATATCTTTTGACCATTTGTTATGATCAGGCATCATATCTGCAATTGCCTTTTCTCCTACACACAATGGAATGCTTGCCTTGGGCTCTTATAGCCAGACCACCGGAATCTATAGGGAAGACAATATGGAGTTGTTATATGTTCTACATGGTCAAGAAGGTGGAATTACACATGTAGGGGAGGTTTTTGTTGTTACTTTTTAACGTGGTCTTAATTTATACTCCTATCAAAGTGATGTTATGTTTTGTCCAGATCCAATTTTCAAAAGATGGAAATTATCTATACACTGGAGGTCGAAAGGTATAAGATCTTATGTGACGTTCTTTCTTGCATTGTGACCTGTATTCTAACATACCTTTTTCCGAAATTTCTTGAAGGACCCATATATACTTTGCTGGGATATTCGCAAATCTGTAGATGTTGTTTACAAGTAAGTGCTTCTTTAAAAACTGCAATGGCTATGCCTTATAAGTAATATCACCGCTATAGGGAACAAGCAATGAATTTAGTATACCTAGAACTTGAAAATTCTACTGGTTCAACAAAGGCCTGCAGCTTTAAAATGCTGTTTCTTTTGTTTGTGATGGCAACCCATTCAAGTTTTCCGGTTACTGTGAATGATGAAATATAGGTTTCCTTATCACATCATTCTACTTGTCATCAGACTATACAGATCATCTGAACATACCAACCAACGGATATTTTTTGATATTGAGCCATGTGGCCAACATCTTGGCACAGGTGGTCAGGTATACTGTCAGCTTTTATTTATATTATTTTGCTTGATATTAATTTAATCAACCTTAACCTGAGTAGTTTTGTTTACATTTTGACCTGTAGGATGGTTTTGTTCATGTATATGATCTTCAAACCGGGCAGTGGGTAACAAGTTTTCAAGCAGCACAAGGTATTGCATTTTCATTTTGACAAGAACTACCACTTGGTTTTATATTTACCGTATTCGTATTGGCTCTAACTCACTTCTCCTACGTTGTGTACTCCCTGCAGACACAGTTAATGGGTTTTCTTTTCATCCATATATGCCAATGACTGTCACATCATCAGGTCACCGAAGATTTATAGGACCTGACAATGATGATGGGGATTTATGTCTGCGTGGTATATTCTCTCTAACCTCAGTGCATTCATCTATTCTTTTGTTTTTGTAAATGGTTATATGCATGTTATTGTTATTGTTATTATTGTCGGTTAGGAATCACGACTCTGCATAAAGGTACGATATTGTCCACTTTGAACATAAGCTCTCGTGGTTTTGCTGGGCCTCATACCAATGGAGTTGTATTCCTTACTTATAAACCCATGATCAACCCTTTAATTAACCGATCTGAGACTCCTCTCCTAACAATCCTCAATACTGTCATGTTGCTTGTGTAAAATTATCGGTTCTCAGATGCTATATTAATATGCTTCCTGGGCTTTATTTAGGTGATGAAAACTGTGCTTCTGTTTGGAGTTTTAATTTTGCTTCGTTGGGAGATGGTGATGCTATCAACACCAATTGACAGCCAGAATCCAAGCCAAGCTCTGAATTATGTTTTTGCTCATTGAATTTGTAGCTTGCATGAACATTATCTTGCAATTTTGCAAGCGAACTGTACAGCTGCGTAATTATCGTAAAACATTCTGTGTCTGGAGCTGTCTGATTTTGGGAAGAGAACAAATTTGTGTTCTACATTTGGAACATCCAAGGAAGAGTAAGATATTTTCACAGATGTTCTATGTTCTAATTGGCAAAAGCTAAAACTCAATTCAATACCCAAGTTTTGATAATTATATATAAGTCTATTCCTTTTGATAGTTTTGTAGCTATATTTTATTTTTCTAGAAACTAATTTTTAATATCAATTTCTTTTATAAGCTCAGGACGAGAGTGATTATTTCTCTTTCTTTTTCTCGAATTTATTTCTCGTAATATTTTGACCAATTGAGTTATGATGATATTTTCCGTCAAAAAAATTAAAATAAATAATTTCTAAAATAGAATCCGTAAGATTTTATGCAAATGATGTGTATTTATAATTTAACATGTCATTAAGTATATAATATTTAACATGTCATTAAGTTATATAATATTTTATCTTTCATATGGTATTTTTAATTTTTTTTTTTTTGTTACAACGAATGAAAATTAATATTATTGTAATAGTATAGAGGTTTTAGTTCTAACAGGTATATCATTTGAAAAAATTTATAAAAATTATTTAAGTTAATAATTATAAGCTATTTTCACTTTCCAATCTTAGTATTTATATTTACATAGGTGACTAATGGATGATTTTTTAAATATATATTTATGGTATTAATAAGGAATATTGGAAATATCCATTGATCACTAATTTTAATGTGGAACATGATATTTTAACCATTATATACGGGTCGGGTTAAAAGGGCACCCGATTTCTTAAGTCGGGTTGGAATGATCCAACCCACATCAAGCAATTCTTATAAAAATTAAGAACAGGTTCACAAGCAGCGACGAGAGCGCGGGTGATATCCTTCGCGCGGCAACTCCAGTTTGGGCTCTTACCGCTCTGAAGTTGGACAATGGCGTCCATTAAACGCCGTCACCAAGAAGACGATCATGAGGCGAAGAAAGCCAAAATTTCCTGTGTTTCAGATGCTTCTGAGTTGAAGGGGCAGCATCCAGTGGTGCTCAACCCAGCCGACTGCGACTTGGGTATTTCTTTTCTGTCTGGAAGGCTATCTTTTCTTTCTTGTTGTATTCATCCTATATTATTTTGTATTGAAATCGTACCGTTGGATGCAAGACCGAATTAAACTGTTTGGATCTCCTTCTCATCTTTTCCCCTCCCCTTTGCTCGAGTCTCACATTTCGTGGTTTATATAAATTGCATACATTTATTATTTTGTGTGTTTGCTGGTCACTTGAATACTAATTAGCTTCTATTTATTGGTTTAGGACCTAAGCTTAAAATGCATGCTTGCCCTTTAGTTTGATTATTATCAAATTAACATGGAGATTACAAGTTTTGAAGAATTTCTAGGCACACTTCTCTTATGTGGTTTCCTGCCCCACTCTCCATTATCTGAACTGGGCATAGCCTTGGGAAAAATTTTGAACGGTGATTTCTAGGAAAACATATATTGTTGTACGTAGAAAACTTGTTCGGTAGAAAAATTTATGAAACTGTTTAAGGGAGGGAAAAAAAGTAGAGCGAAAAATATTATTATGTTTTTTCTTGTTTTTATACATGGAGGGCAGGTGCTATCCTAAATTAATGTGTTAGGTTGAAGCGTGAGGGGAGCCAAGAAGGAAGGAGGGTACCTCCCAAATTTTTACAACGGAAAGATCATAGGTATAAAAGTTAGAAGGTTAAAATTGTCCCTATCCGAGAAATTTGTTGGCTCCACCACTTGGTTGAGGAGAAGAGGTTTCCCATGAAGGTTTTCGGGTAGTAGAGTTTGACTTGTAAAATGTGGTAGTTACTTTATCAAACTATGATAGGATTAGTTTTTTCTCCTTTTCTCTTTACATTGCTTCCTTTCATGGTACCTGGTTATGAAATTTTTATAGAGTGTATCCTTCGGTGGAAATAAATTTTAGTGGGTCATAGTGCAAAGGTCATGTCTTTCAGGTAGAAAGAAAACTTCAAATAAAAGAGTTGTTCTTACCGAAGTTCACAGATATTAAGATTTTTACCCGTGATTTGAAAAATAATCCCCATTTGGTAGCTAACGGTTTTGTACACATCCATCAAGACATTTATTTCTTGACAAAAGAAGCAAATTATTGAAGTGACATTTTATAATTTGTTTCGATGTTCTTATTGAAAAATACGGTTTATATTGACTTGTGTTGCTATTTTTGTTTCCAGATTTCAAGATTGAAAGTGATGGTCTTCTAGGATCAGCTCTTTATGAGCAAGGTTTTGCTTACTGCTGGTCCGGTGCTCGGGCCACCGTTGGTATTACTGGTGGAAAATATTGTTTTGGTTGCAAGATTATCTCTTTACAGCCAGTTGAAATGAATGATACTGCTCCAGATCAGCAGCATCTTTGTCGTCTCGGCATTTCCATAGGGGACAGTCCAGTGGGTAATCTTGGAGAAACTAAACAAAGTTTTGGATTTGGTGGCACAGGAAAGTTCTCAAATGCTGGAAAATTTTCTGACTATGGTGAAAAGTTTGGGATTGGTGATACCATTGTTTGTGCTTTAAATCTTGAAAGCAATCCTCTGGCCTCTATTGGATTTTCCAAAAATGGCAAATGGTTGGGTACTGCAATACAATTTGATGCCGGTCCAAGAGGCCTTGGAGTAGTGGATTCTCCATTGGGGAAGCTTCGATGGGAATCAGCACTTTTTCCTCATGTATTGTTGAAGAATGTTGAGGTCCAGTTACAATTCAGTGTTGAAGAGGGGCTTGTTCCAGAAGAAGGCTTTAAACCGTGGGGCACTGCTTTGGATGATAACAATGCATTGATAGGGCCTACTTTTAATAATGTAAGAGATTGTGAAGTCATGATGATGGTGGGTCTACCGGCTTCTGGAAAAAGTACGTGGGCCAAGAAATGGGCAGATCAACATCCTGAGAAACGCTATATTTTGCTTGGGACTAATCTAATTCTGGATCAAATGAAGGTATTGAACTGTTAGTTATTTCTTCATGTTGCATGACCCGCTAGCTACTATATGGGGGTTGCTTCTTGATTTCTATCCCCCACTTGGTTTTCCTAGCATCATTTTGGGGTTCATTATTATGTTACATGAAAGACTGACAGGAGTTGAATTTTTCTAACAGTTGCCAGGTCTATTGCGAAAACATAATTATGGACAACGTTTTGATTGTTTGATGGACCAAGCAACTGGGATTTTCAACATACTTCTGTCTAGAGCAGCTACCATACCTCGCAATTACATAATTGATCAAACAAATGTTTACAAAAATGCCCGGAAACGGAAACTGAAACCATTTGTGTACTTCCAGAAAGTATGTAGTTTAAGTCTTTTGGATCATTTAGGTTTCAGTAACCTTTTAATTATTATCATCAATTTTTTTTCTCTCATTCTGGTTTTCAGATTGCTGTTGTGGTATTCCCAAGGCCCGAGGAGTTGCAGCGTCGATCGGCTGAAAGATTTAGAGAAATGGGGAAAGAAGTACCAGCTGATGCAGTGAATGAAATGTTAGGTCTGTTAAATTCTCTCTTTGGATCTATTGAAGTGTCTCCATATAGCTGCTAGAAAACATATGTTGCAAATCGTATAATCACTGTGGTTTTTGTTGCTTACCATTGGGATCATTATCATCATGCAGCCAATTTTATCCTGCCCACCAGCAAGAACATGCCTGGTTCTGAAGAATATTTTGATGAGGTAATTTCACCATACGTAGCTATTAAGGGTTTGTGCGTAAGTGTAATGATATAGACATCATAATATATGTCCTCTTTTTGTTAGGTTATATTTGTAGAACTTGATCGTGCAGAGTCTCAAAGGTATTTGGATGGGATGAAACGTGCTCTAACATCTGAATCACGCGACAACTTAACGTCATTTTCTAAAGCTAGTACTGCTCCTCATGTTTTACCTTCATCTCAAAATCAAGGTGCCTTTCACTTCTTGTCGGGCCTCTCTGATTAAAACAGTGGCTGTACGTTTTTTGTTTTACTGACCATGCATCCATTTAACTTGATGGTCGTTATAATTATAGCTTAGCCCTTATTCTTGTCACCTTCCAGAGATCTTTTGTCACAAGTAATCCAACCAGTTTATTTGAAGTTTCCTGTTTATCTGTTAAATATTTCTTCTACTTTGTCCTGTAGAGTGAATTTTTTTTTTTTTCACAAGTTTTCTATTCTCAGTTAAACATACAGAGACGTGCAATCTGCATTTTCCGTGATCTCTTATGTTATACAAATGAGATATATATGGATACAAAATACTTTGTTCAATTGCACATATTTCCATGTTTCACCCATATGCAATATGAATCGGATCATTATATTAAGCGTGTTGGTCACCGTGGTTGCATCTTGAGTTTATTCTGATGTTTAGATTCATCTATAACATTCTTTCTTTTTTCAGGTCTACGTGGTGTATCAGATGCTAGACAATATGGAAATCCAAGATTTATTTCTGAAGTACATCAAGAAAATATGTACTCTCCTTTACCTAGGTTTGTTCCCCTTCACAGACCATACGAGAGTTTGATTGGTGAAACCAGGTACCCTGGTCCAAGTAGCCATCCGCTTCACAGTTATCCAGGGAGTGATCCTTACAGCATTGGTGGACATTTCCGAGACAGTCGTCAAATGGGTGAACTCTTCCCAAGGGAATACGCTGATGTAGCTTATTCCTTCCCTACCACTGGTTAGTTCTTTAATTGATTGCACCCTGCTTCTGCATGTGATATTTTCCAACAAGAAAATAAAAAAGATAAAAGCTTACCGCTTTGCATGTAAGTGGGTATTTACCTTCAGATACTCATAGAACCCAATTTGTTCTTCCTTCTCTATATCTTCATTTCTTTGGGAGGGTGCTTATCGACCATTCCTAATTATGTGCCTACATTCAGGTCCACCGTATGGGACCCCACCTCCAAGACCCGCATATCAATTTCCTTCTAATATGCCTTATGGTAGAGGTTATGCCTCCCCACGTCCAAGGTACTACTGATTCCCTGCTATTTCATGGGCTCATGGATCGTCTTTTCGATGCATACATAATGTATTAATCAGAGTCGAAATCGTGAACCATTGTAATTATTCTGGCTCCATACATGCATGGACAAGTAAATAATGTAAATACGATCTTTACAGCTGGTGATATGACAGAGGCACCGTTGTTTCTCTGCATACTTTTTGTAGTTTCATTAGCCAAGTAGGGAAGCTAGAAAACCACGAAGAATTTTTCTTCGTCATTGAACTCTGTTTTGACAAACATCTCAAAATGAGTTGCTTTTCTGCTGCTGGTATAAACATTGTTGATCGTTATCACTTCATGCAAGGCGTTCCACAAATGTCATCATATTACTTTTTTCTTCACCCGATATCCGACTTAAGTATTTTGCTTGTTAGAGATGTAAAAATAAAATGTATTCACATGAAGTTTGAAATTGGTTCAAAATAATGTAAGTGGTACATGTATCTAGAATTGGTTCAAACTTATGAGGATTGTACCATAATATGTGAATATTATGTAAAGACAATATTATGTCATTAGAAATTTTTTACAAGAGAATTTGAATTAAAATGTTGTGAAGTTGTTCGTAACGAGACTTAATCTCGCTATCAGACCTAACTTGAACTAAAAAACAGACTAATATATTAGAGATCGACAAATTCAATAAAATTTCTACTTTAAATTGTATGATGATGTCAATCCTTAAGCATTTAATGATCGTACATACTTAATTGGAAGGAATGAAAAAGAAAAAAACAATCTGTTAATGAGAATAAATATATTTAATGCAAGTTGAGACATAAGGAGAGAAGGATGGCATTGGCAGCAAAGCCTAATTTTGTTTCCTTTTTGGTTTAAAGAAAATAGCAGGTGGCTGATGCAAGCAAAGCTTACACTATTATATTCTTGGACGCACGCCAGCCGTCGGTGTATTTACGTGCCATTCTTGGACCCACTCTTTTTCCTTTAAACTAATTCATAAATCAATAAATTATTTATAATTTTCGTTCAAATTTGAGATTGGAAATAAATGACATAATTTTAAGGTTCATAAATTTCAAAAACAAAACGACAAAGCGAAACGGGTTACAAAGCAGTGGCTGCGCAGCGCAGCACAGCACAGCATAATAGCGCCACCAGAGGCAAGGTGCTTCCAAGACTTGCGCGGCAAGTCAGTAAACATGGGAGCCACCGCCAACGCGAAACACAGATCACGTTCCCATTTCTCGGCTGATTCTTTTATACCCACCGACTCTGACTTTCCAATTCACTTGGAAGCTAACCCACGACTCTCTCTCTCTCTCTCTCTCTCTCTCTCTCTCTTACTTTTTTTTCTACCGAACCTTTTCTTCCCTTAAATTTTGCCGTTTCGTAAAATTGTTTCCAGAGTTCTTGGGGATCTGTACATTTATTTCTGAGGCGCCGAAGAACATACGGCTTTTGCAGCGAAGATATGCCAACGTACGCTTTCTATAACAGAGTTTCCAGACTTTTCCGGGACCATCCGTCGTTTTCCAGGCTCCTTGTTCTTGTCTCCGTTAGGTATCTTCTTTGGAATTCTACTTGATTGTTTGTGTTGTTTCCTTGATTTGAATGTGTGGTTTAAATGTGTGAAGAAATTATTAATTATGGTTTGTTCTGATTCGCTGTTGTATTAATGGAATTACTTTTTGTCAATTGAAAGCGTTATAATTTCAGGAATATGTTCTCGTGTGAATATAAGTGTTTTGTTATTGACATAAGGCGACAAGGTAAAACACGAGGACCAACCATGCTCTGTTTTCACTGTTGTCTGTACGAGTGATTTTTCTGAATGGATTTGAATTATATAGCATCGATTATCTTTTACGATGGTGGCCATGATATCAAGCCCACTCTGAGAGCAAGGCTCCAAATGCCTTGGGAATACGTGTCTGCTTTGCTTTTCCAATTGTTTCATGGCCCAATTTGAAGTGGATCTGTCGCTGAAGAATTCAGATTCTCTCTGTATCGGTTTAGTCTCTTGTCTTTAGGAATTCCATTGTTTCACATCCTATTTAGCTGACTAATTGTTTCAGTATTACGATCCGAGATATAGATGAACAGGGCCGTAGATAGAGATTTTCTTGGGGAGGGGCAACATTTCGCATGCAAACTTGATTTCTATAAGATGTTTTAATATGAAAGTTTACTAAGAAAATTAGAGTCGAACTACAAAATTTTGAGCATTTTATATCTACTTTTATGAATTATGACAAATTAAGGGGGAGCCATCCTGCTTTGCTACGCCTCTGCAGATCAAACATTCCATTGCTATTAAAAATCGAAGGTGCTATATTTTGTTACTCTATTGTACGAATCTCTCTGTCGATGCTTCCTTAACATGCTACCATCAACTTTTAAGTCAAAAAGATACATTACTAAATTACTCTGCTGATTCATTCTTGATAATTTCACAATTGATGAAGGGTAGACTAATCAATTCTTTAAAAAGCTGCAGCTAGTATGGGAGAGTCTGTTCTAATCTTAAACATCATCTCATTAAGAACATTGCTTACAAATCTGATTTGATGCACTTAATGAGCGGTGAGAAAGAACTCGGAATACCGGATCATTCCCTTCTCCTTAGACCCTCACGAGAACTCCAATTTAGAAACAAGGATTAATAAGTGATTTCTCCGAAAGTTGGTGGGTGATATGAAAGAGCTCAACTACATTGTATACATCACTTGGGAGTTAGGACCGAGCTCGAGACTCACTCTCATTCGTTTGGTGCTATCTATTTTATTTTCAACTGGGTTCACCCATTAGTGGGAGCAAAAATTCTCATTAGGCCTACTCCATGTCCACCCTATCCCCAGATTAGATATTATTCATTTTTAAATGTCATTTTTCCACTACGTTTTTAATCATATTTTGATGCACTCTTTTCTCCTGCAGTGGGGGGAGCCTTGTAGCATATGCTGATGCTAGCCCAACGAATGGGGTACCCAGTATTGCATCCAAAGTCAATGTAGATGAGAAAAAGAAGAAGGTGGTAGTGCTTGGAACTGGTTGGGCGGGAACAAGTTTCTTGAAGAATATTAAAGATCCGTCGTATGAGGTTCAAGTGATATCACCTCGAAATTATTTTGCGTTCACCCCATTATTACCAAGTGTTACATGTGGTACAGTGGAAGCCCGTAGCATTGTTGAACCCATTCGCAACATTGTGAGAAAGGTATTGATTATTTCTGATAGGAAAGCAATGGAAAGAAAAAACATGCGAGCCTACTTTCAGATGTTTGGAAAAAGAAATTCACTTTGATATTTAATTTTAAGAACCATTTCAAGGAGTATGGTTCTACCTTTCACCTAAGTCACATGTTAGGTGTTTTTACCGTGTCTTGATAATCTATTAACATGATGATGGTCTTCTTGCTTTTCCTTTGATCAGAAAAGGGTAGACATTAGATTCAATGAAGCAGAATGCTACAAGATTGATGCTAAAAACAAAAAACTCTACTGCCGATCTAACGAAAACAACAATCTGAATGGAAAAAAGGAATTTGTTGTGGACTACGACTACCTGGTGATATCTGTGGGAGCACAAGTTAATACATTCAATACTCCTGGCGTTGTGGAGAATTGCCATTTCTTAAAGGTATCATGCTTCGCCTCCTGTAAAGAGGTGCTTCTTATTTTAATATTCCAACTTTACTTTTACATATTTACATGTAGTAATAGCAGTAACGGCATCGGCACTAGTACCAAAAAATTCATATTGAGTTTGTGCACCTTCGCGAACACGGTCTTCCCCTCTGTAAAATGCTTTTGGTAGAAATGCTTCACTGGAAAAAGAAGAAGATTGAGAGCTCAGTGAAAGTTGATTGTTTTGTGGCCGACTTCCTCTGTGTCTATTGCATCTGATTTATGACTAATTACTGAGAATTGTTTTTAGGAAGTGGAAGATGCTCAGAGAATACGAAGAACTGTAATTGATTGCTTTGAGAGGGCAAGCCTGCCTACCCTGGATGAAGAAGATAGAAAGAAAATTCTTCATTTTGCTATTGTTGGAGGTGGCCCCACTGGTGTGGAATTTGCAGCAGAACTTCATGATTTTGTTAATGAGGACTTGGTCAAGTTATATCCTGGACTTCAAAATTTTGTAAGAATTACTCTTCTTGAGGCAGGAGATCATATCTTGAACATGTAAGCTTGAACCTTTGTAATTCTCCTCTGCTGAGTGCTTAAATATTTTCATAGATTTGGAATATCCTCAAGCACTATCATTCCATTATTTCAAATGGAGTTTCCAAATGCCTGGATGAAAAAAAAAATTTACTCACTTTGTATATTAAAAAAACTCTCATGCTGTTGTAGGTTTGACAAAAGAATTACTGCTTTTGCTGAAGAAAAATTCCGTAGAGATGGTATTGATGTTAAGACCGGATCGATGGTAATCAAGGTAACTGATAAAGAGATTTCTACCAAGGAAATGAAGAATGGAGAAATATCCTCTATGCCTTATGGAATGACTGTATGGTCAACTGGAATAGGAACGCGTCCGATCATAAAGGACTTTATGACACAGATTGGTCAGGTTAGTTTATTGAAAATCTCTACTATAATAATTTGACCAGTCTACCTGACTAATACTTGTTGCTGCCTTCCCTTCTTCGGCTTCTTTCCACTTTATAGCTGATATTTGATTAATGTGTATAGGCTAACAGGCGTGCTTTGGCAACCGACGAATGGCTTCGAGTTGAGGGATGTGACAATGTATACGCACTTGGTGACTGCGCTACTATAAATCAGCGAAGAGTCATGGTCAGTATACCCTTTTCTCTTGAAAGTTTTATGGTCATGTTTTGCTTATTTGTATTATCTCATTTTCAATAGTTTATGCCAGTGTGTACACTGGTTCATGCCTAGTTTTATAAAACCTATCTACCAGTTTTCTCATAATTATTTGATTTTCTTGGCCTCATTTGTTCCTTTGCCGTTGGCTGTTCCTAATTTCTTAACAGGAGGATATTTCAGCAATTTTTATCAAGGCAGACAAAGACAATTCTGGGACACTAACAGTTAAAGAATTTAAAGAAGTCATTGATGACATATGTGAAAGATATCCCCAGGTGGAGCTATATTTGAAGAATAAGCAAATGCACGACATTGTTGATCTTTTAAAAGGATCCAAAGGGGATGTGGCAAAGGAATCAATCGCACTAGACATTGAAGAGTTTAAATCCGCCCTTTCCCAAGTTGATTCACAAATGAAAAACCTTCCTGCTACCGCACAGGTTCGCCATATATTCTTGACAAGTACCATTTGATACTGATTTCGGGTTCCACAAAAGAGTGCTTTACACCGATCTAAACGTCATTTCAGGTGGCTGCACAACAAGGCGCATATCTTGCCCATTGTTTTAACCGTATGGAAGAATGCGAAAGCAATCCTGAAGGTCCTCTGAGGTTTAGGGGATCAGGACGCCACCGCTTTCGGCCCTTTAGGTACTACTGTCTCTCTTTTGATTTGATTTAAAGATAGGGAGGTGAAAAATTTTGTCAGTGAACCCGTGAAGTCCAAAAGTAATTAGTACAGGATAAGTTCTTTTCCGTGGGATAAATAAAAAGGTATTTGACCTTGTAGACGTCTAGCCTGATGGAGTTCATTCTCAATAAATAGTCCAGCCACTCATTTTGTCGTTATTCAGTATATTGGGAGTAGGAACCTCTTTCCTGATTATATGCGTCCTGCTGAACTGTTGTGAATGCGGGCTCGCTTATCGAAATTAAACCATTATATTTCTGTCGCTATAAACCGGAGCAGGCAGATATCACAAGTGTGATGCAGCTATGTACTGTCACATTCTTTGCCATTATTTGATATGAACTATTACGACAGTTCAATTTCAAATTTAAATCTTGTGAATGAAAAGAACTATATGAATCTGACTTGTTCACTGTGTACGATCGTCCTTGAAGGTACAAACATCTTGGACAATTTGCACCATTAGGAGGAGAACAAACGGCTGCACAACTTCCTGGAGATTGGGTGTCCATTGGCCACAGCTCTCAGTGGCTCTGGTATTCTGTCTATGCAAGGTGAAACACCCTCTGTACCCTGAAAGCTATCTTACAATCTCCTAAAGAAAATGGTTGTCTTAGGTCCGATAAGTAACCAATACCCTCACCCGCTGCATGTGAAAAGGAAAATTAACAACAAAAATATTATAGACCATGAATTTTCATTTAAATGTGCTATGGCCTTGACTATTTGGTGTATTTCTCTCGATGTTCAGCAAGCAAGTGAGTTGGCGGACAAGAGCACTAGTGGTAACGGATTGGACAAGGCGTTTTGTTTTTGGAAGAGATTCGAGTCGCATATGAATCAACCGAGACCAGGGAGTTGGTCCCTGGTCCTTCACACTCGAGTTCAAAGATGAACCGCTGGCTTGGCTGCCAATAAAGTTGGTACAATAATAATTTTGGTGGTATTGGTCCATTGAATTTATTAGTTCTTTTTTAGTAATAGTAAGCTTTTTGTCATTCTTCCCACGGCTTACAATAAGTTCATGAATTGAGTTTGTGAGACTTGATGCAGTTATTCTGTTCTGTCTCTTTCAACATTAGTGATTTTGTTCTCAATATAATAACACAAGGAATAATATTTGTCCTGTGTAAGTGTTTTCTTAAAAAGAACCAAAAATTAAACGACAATCTTATTCTGAGAATATCAGAATTAGACAGTGTCTGTCAACACAAGCCAGTGAAAAGCGTACTTGATCTCTGAACTTTTCACACCTGTAAATATTTTTCGAGACAACTTCTGATTTTATTTTTGGAATATATAATTAAATTTGGCTGGCAGTCATCAGACATAGCCGTAAATTTCAAATCTTTATGACGTCATAATATTACGTCTCATGTTCTTGAAATATCAGCTTACTTTTTTAATTTTTTATATAAGCTTCATAAATGGTTCATTATTCTCAAAAAAGAAACACAAACAATTTACTATTTAATAACAGTAATGTTTTTAATATAATTATTTTCACAAAATATCATCCCAAGTATATGCTGGATCTCAGCCGTTGGATGAAAGCACGAGGGCTTAATGGGCCACGCATGTGTGTTATGGGGCCCAGTACTTATCCTTCTATATTGGGCCCTATGGCCACAGAATCCATGTGCTTGAGATGATGTTAATTAAATATAAAACCGCAAATACCGGTGCCCTAAGTCTTTTCATCAAATCGCATGTGAATTTTGTCTTAAGCCTTAAATTCAACCTTTTTTAAAAAAATATTTTGTATTTATTTCAATTTGTTGACTTTTGAACTTCAACATATTTGGTTTTTATTTCGATGTTTTGCAGAAAAATTGGATTCATTGTTGCATATTTTTAACTTTAGATTTATGTTTTCAAAGTAATTACTAATGATAAAATTCTGAATTTAAAAAGAATATTTGAAGAGGGAAGAAAAAAAAAATCCTAGAAGTCAATTTTAAGAATTCAATAATTACTCCATAAAAAGAAAAAACAAAGAACATTCTCGCTTTTCATATGGAAAATGATTAAATTATAAACAAAAAAAGGGGAAAAAAGAGGGCAATAATAATAATAAAAAAAAAAAGGTTGAAATTTCCTTTAGAAAATAAGTATTGAACCTCCACGCTTCTTTTAATTTTTTTTCTTCATTATTTGAATTACACTTTTTAACATTATGTTTTAATTATTGAGATAAGCAGATACCAAAATTAGAGTGGGTATTTGTTCATGTGTTAATTAAATTGTGTTAATTAATTACCATCCTCATCCTCATCTTTTGTGATAGCATTAACACTAAACAAATAACATAAAATTATGGATAATTAAGAAATGAAATGTTTTATTTTATCTATAGGGTAGAGGCCTCGAGGGAACTCGCTCCAAATTGGGAGAAGATTCCTCGTTTAGATAGGAAATAAGGTTGGATAAATAGGACCGTGGATGAAATTATATTTTCCAACCCGTCTAAATCCTTGTTTTGCTCCCTATTTATATATATATATTATAATTTATTCTTTTTATTATTATGATCTTTTAAATCTTGAAAGCTAAGACACAGCCCATCCATATATAGATATAAATGTTGTGTGTAATTGTTGTTGTCCCATTTTTATAACAAATTCACTTCTTTCCTACTCCTCAACCCCTTCTCTCTTCCCCTTTCTTACCTAACACACATCCCATTTTGGGGCCAAAAATATGGCCTTTTCCCTTACAAGAAACCCCCTACTTTACACTCCCAAAATTATCATATGCACTCCATTAAATCTTTAATGTCACCCCCCCATACCTACAACTCAACATACACCCAATTCTCCCCCACTCCCCGCCTCCAACAATTCTCTCATATCTTACTTGTATACCCGTAATCTTAACCCTTTAAAATCTTGAAAAATAATTACGGATATTAATAGTGTTAGGAAAGAAAGAAAGGAGGTGGCAGAGGTTGGAAAGGGAAAAAGGTGAATATATAATATGGTTAGATACAACAAATTTGAGCAATAAATCCACCAACAATGGTGGCCTACGATGCCATACAATGTGGATGGAATACAATAGGCTTTGTTTATATAAAACAATAATATCCTGATTTGAGATAAATAATGCAAAGTTTTAGGGATTATTGAGTCCAGCCGCACAATTAGTCGGCTAAATAAATTATGTGATTAATTAAGAAAGGTTTTGAAAAGGCAAAAGGGGAGAGGTTTGTCTTTGTTGTTTAGGCATTGCCCAGCTTTCCTCTGCACTCCACCAAAGTGCATAAAGCAAAGGATAGTGACAAGACAAAGGAAAGGGACAAAAGTGTCGTTAACTCAAGGCATCAATATCCAAACCAAACCCCTTTCTTCCTTCTTCTTCTTCTTCTTCTTCTTCTTCTTCTTCTTCTTCTTCTTCTTCTTCTTCACATGGTGGGTGTGGGGACTAATTAAGGGCTGTCCTATATTTAACACATTCCACACTTTTTCACTCTTATTTCAAACCTACCCTTTCTTTTTTTTTTTTTTTAACTTAATTCTTGGGATTTTATGCTTCTTTACATCATTTCAATTATGGATCTAAAGGGTTTTGTTATCTCGTGTTGCTTTCGTGTATAAACGTGTTGGAAATGCAAATGAACTCTCACGTTAGTATATATGTGTGTGCGCAAATTGGTATGCACCCTTTTCGGTGGAACCAAAAGCAAAACCTAGAAGGGTGTGTTCTTAGTGTCAATTGGTATCAAAACTTGTCTATTTCTACAAACTAACACGGGTCATGTTTTGTTCTCGCTCACATGTTTCAAAATACTTCAAAGATTGAAGATTATTCCCACAAATCAATACGGGTCATGTTTTATCTCCCCTCACCTGCACACTTAACTTTAGAGTTATATTCACTTTGTTTTTATCCATAATAACTTTCCATTTTCAAATATTTTTTTAACTATAACTTTATATCTTCGAAATTAGTCTCATTTGAACGTGGTCTCGATTCACTCATATAATATTTCATTATTTGAGTTTTACGTATATTAAATAAAAAATTAAAGACAGAAATGAGAACATAACGAGCAATATTTACGTTTTTTTTTTTTTTTAGATAGGACTAATGATATATGAATCAATATGCAATACAGGTAGAGATTCTCTATATTGATGTACTTCTATCTTAGTCCAAAATGTTTCACATAATTCATAACATTTTCATCACTAAAACATAATTATTATATACAATTCATGAATTATTTTAGTGATGATGAGATTCTTTTTATTACAATGTGACATGATTAATATAAAGAAATTATATTACTTGTGATCTAAAAATAAGATTTTCAAAATAATACATAAAGTTGAGAAGATTTTCATTAAAAAAAAAAAAAAAAAAAAAAAAAAAAAAAAAAAAAAAAAAAAAAAANTGAGATTGACACATAGCTTCAATTTGATCCAACTTGTGTTTAGAAAGGGATGGAAACATTCCAATGACCAGTGGTTTATATGGTCATTTACTTTCTACTTTTACAGTTTTGGTAAAAGGTAAAAATTATTTCTCTAAGCTAATTATTTATAAAAATCCAACTAATTATTATAACAAATTAAAACATAATTATATTTATCCTCGAATTTCCATTTTTCGCTATAATTAGGTTTAATATATAATTTAATTTTTTATTTTAAATTTATTTTTACACTTTGATTTTGTTGATTATAAATTATTATTAAGATTATGTAATTTAGTACAAATTTAAAGAAAACAAGTCATTTAAGAAAGAAAAATTAATAATTCATTTTCCTAATTTATAAATATCTTGATATATATCGAAAAAAAAGATATTCCGAGTTTTCTTAAATAATATATATATATTTTTTTGAACAAGTCAACTAATAAACTAAAAAGATTAATTAAACATTAACATTTTTCTTTTAATTGCAAGGCTAAGTAGGATCAATACATATATTTAGCCTAAATATAATTAATGAATTAATACAACAATTTTTCAATTTTGGTATTTTTTTAATCCTCGAATTAAAATATGGAGTTATTTATTTTGGGTTAAAAGAAGGCGGAGAAAAACCAGTCACCACAGACTCTGGAATCTTGATAACTCGCTCTATATCACGGACCTTCCGTTTTGCTTTCAGACCAGTGATTCTTCGCCGGAGAATTTACCGTCAACTCGCCGGAAAATGATTTTAATCCGTTTCCAGTGACAAGTAAAATGAGAGAAGAACGGGGTCCGAGACCTGTAGAAACGGGCCCGACGAAGTCGCCGGATTTCTCACTCGACAAGCCCACACTCCGGCAAGTAATTCTCCTAATTTCTGCTTTGATATCTCTTTCTCATTCCGTTAAAGTATTTTCTTCCAAATGGAAATTAATCCGCGACAAGCTTGAAGAATTGAATTCCGGCTTAATCGCGGCGGATAACTGTGATTCCGACGAAAATCCCGCAATCTCTGACCTAATTCGCAAGGTGATTGAGACAGCTACTGAATGCCGCGATCTCGCTTGCCGGTGTGTTGATCTCTCTTTCAGTGGGAAGCTTTTGATGCAAAGTGATTTGGATGTTATCTGTGCGAAATTTGACCGCCATGCGAAGAAGCTTTCGGACATTTATACAGCAGGCATTTTGTCGCAAGGGTTCGCCATCGTCGTTTCTAGGCCTGGCCTTGGAGCTTGTAAGGATGATATGAGATTTTATGTGAGGGATATTGTGACGAGAATGAAGATTGGTTGTTCAGATCTGAAGAGGCAAGCCCTCGTTAATCTTCTCGCTGCTGTAACTGAAGACGAAAAGTATGTGAAACTAATAATAGAAATCGGCGAGATAGTGAATCTCCTTGTTAATTTTCTTGGCTCTCCCGAGACAGAACTCCAAGAAGCGGCTTTGAAAGTTCTTCATATAATCTCTGGGTTTGATTCTTATAAACCAGTTCTAGTTGGAAATGGGGTAATTGCGCCATTGATTCGGGTTTTGGAAAGTGGGAGCGAGGAGGGGAAGAACATAGCCACAAGGTGTTTGATGAAATTCACGGAGAATTCTGGAAATGCTTGGTCTGTATCTGCTCATGGCGGAGTAACAGCTCTGTTAAAAATCTGTTCCAATGCTGATTCCAAAGCAGAATTGATCAGCCCTGCTTGTGGGGTGCTCAGCAATCTCGTTGGTGTTGAAGAGATCAAGAGATTTATGATTGAAGAAGGTGCAATTTCAACGTTTATTAGGCTCGCTCGATCTAAAGATGAAGCTGTGCAGATAAACTCTATTGTTTTTCTCCAAAATATAGCTTATGGGGATGAATCAGTCAACAAATTCCTGGTTAAAGACGGTGGAATTCGGGCTTTAGTTCGTGTTTTGGATCCAAAATCTTCGTCCTCAACCAAAACTCTGGAGGTAGCGATGCGAGCAATTGAAAACCTCTGTTTCTCATCAATTAGTTATGTAAATATTTTGATGAACTACGGGTTCATGGATAATCTTCTTTATTTCTTACGAAATGGGGAAGTTTCTCTTCAAGAAGTAGCTCTGAAAGTTGCAGCTAGGCTATGTGGGACATCAGAAGAAGTCAAGAAAGCAATGGGGGATGGAGGTTTCATGCCAGAATTCGTCAAGTTTCTTGGTGCAAAGTCGTTTGAAGTTCGAGAAATGGCAGCCGAGGCACTCTCAGAATTGGTCATGATCCCCAAAAACAGGAAGAGATTTTCTCAGGACAATCGAAACGTAGAGATGCTTCTGCAAATGCTGGACACAGAGGAGGGAAATTCAGGTAACAAAAGGTTCCTCTTTTCCATATTAAACTCATTAACAGGAAGCAGTAGTGGTAGAAGAAAGATTGTGAATTCTGGGTATATGAAAAACATTGAGAAACTTGCAGAAGCTGAAGTTTACGACGCTAAGAAGCTCGTCAGAAAATTGTCCACAAACAAATTCCGTAGTATGTTGAATGGAATCTGGCATTCTTGAATGTAATATCCTCTTCTTCTTCTTCTTCTTACATGATTTTGTTTATTCAATCCATACCTGATTTGATTCCCAAAAACTTTCGTCTCTGATCTTTCCCAGTTCATTAAAAAAACTTACCTTTCAAGAAACAGCTTCATAAGAGTGTGATTAGAAAGCTCTAATTTAATCATCTCCAACCACCCACATAAACTTTTGTATTATAGCCCTGAGATTGAGAGAGAATACATTAAATGAGTGTAGTTGATGATGGGTGAGAGAGGCACATGGGGGAGAAGAAAAGACACTGAAAACAACAGCGGAGTATGAGCAGTTTTAATCAAGCTTCTGCCCATATCTGCCATTTTCGGACATTGACACTGAGAAGACAGTGATGGATGAAGTGAAGATGCAGTGAATCTTTTGTATTTTCCCTTTCTATATCCCGTTTGTTGTGGCAGGCAAACCCAGTTTCTTGATATCAATAAAACATTAATGTAACACCAAATGAATGATTGTTCATAATCTTGATCAAGGTTTAAGCTCGCAATGAATGTAATCACTTGTTACTAATCAAAGCATGAATGATTGTGGATATAATTTCAGGTCGATGGCAGTCCCAATTCCCAGATCTTGCAATCTCATTCATTAATATTATATAATAAGCTTTTAGAGATGAGGAATGGACATATGGGAAGCAAGCAGCGAAGGGCCTGACAACTGGACCATACATTTACACATAAGAAACTTCTTGCAATGCATTGCCAGCATGTGAATGAATGGGTGTGGATCCCTCGAATAAATATTTGATATTTTTGGTGCCAACCTAGAGATGGGTCCATGCTTCGAGTATCAAATCATCCATCTTTTTAATAGTAATTAGTATCTTATACGTGAGATTCTTCTACCTCAGTTGGAGAGGAGAATGAAACATTCTTAATTTTTAATAGTAATTAGTATCTTATCGATGAGATTCTATATCAGTTTCTTAACTTTTAATAGTAATTAGTATCTTATCTGTGAGATTCTATATCCGTTTCTTAACTTTTAATAATAATTAGTATCTTATCTGAGAGATTCTACATCCGTTTCTTAACTTTTAATAGTAATTAGTATCTTATCTAAGAGATTCTACATCAGTTTCTTAACTTTTAATAGTAATTAGTATCTTATCTGAGAGATTCTACATCAGTTTCTTAACTTTTAATAGTAATTAGTATCTTATCTGAGAGATTCTACATCAGTTTCTTAACTTTTAATAGTAATTAGTATCTTATCTGAGAGATTCTACATCAGTTTCTTAACTTTTAATAGTAATTAGTATCTTATCTGAGAGATTCTACATCAGTTTCTTAACTTTTAATAGTAATTAGTATCTTATCTGAGAGATTCTACATCAGTTTCTTAACTTTTAATAGTAATTAGTATCTTATCTGAGAGATTCTGTCAGTAGGAGAGGAGAACAAAACATTTTTAACAAGAAAATCTCTCCTTAGTTGACGGCGATACTTAACGAGTCAAAGCAAAAAATATCTGTTAGCGGTGGGCTTGGGTGATTATGCTACCCATTTTCTTTCAACTGGGCCTATAAGTTTGGGCTGTTTGTTTGCAATACAATTTTCAGTTTTGGTGAGGTTTCGGCTCAGCTCAATCATTGAAGCCATACAATCTTGTTCAATCATGCTTAATTATATTAATTATGCCTTCAATTACTCAATATAAAATGTTCCTAAGTTTTGCACTCTAATAATTAAAGCATAGAAATTCAAAGTATTTTTGTAAATTTTCTCCCATGTTTTAAAATATTTGTCACACTGTATCTTCTGGCATGAGGGAAAAAGACAACCCGAACTTCATCTACGCACGTGGGAACGAAACTATTGTCAAGTGGGCCTACAAAAATTAATAGTAAATTGTATCTTATTATTTATCATACAATTATATATACATGTATCAATTTAATTTTACAATTAATTTTATTATTTATTCTAAAATAAAATTTTAAATATTTTGAAAAATATATATTAAAATAGAGTTATAAATCAAAATAGAGAAGGAATGGAGGCTTAAGCATAAGTGGATAGGACACAAACAACCATAGATCTAGTTAGTTGACTTACTCGATGGCTCAAGGAAGTATCGTACAAATTAATTAATAATTTTTTTTATAATTTAATCTCGAGATTTAAAAGAAAAAATTTAATTAGAAAATTAGATGTATGTTTTGGAAGTCCAACCCCATGTGTTACTACGGCTACTACTGCTACACCGTTATTTTTAATTGTTCATTTTATAGTTGTACGAGGTTGGAAGAATATAATAAATACTTGAAGAAAATTTTAGTGTTTTTCCTTATCTTGGTCAATGATTTATTGCCCATGGTTCTCAATAAACAACATTTTCTAACTCCGAGCTTCTGCCGTCGTCTTTTGGTTATCGATCCTCTGTTCGAAAATGCCGGCGGTGGGAATTGCGACCGGTGGCACTAAAAAGGCGTATCCGGGGAATCTTACTCTTTATGTCACTGTGACATGTATCGTCGCTGCCATGGGGGGGCTAATTTTTGGCTACGATATTGGAATTTCGGGTACTCATTGTTTAATTGCTTTACGAATTAGATGGGGTTTTTTTGGCTAAAATTTGTGTTTGTTGGTTTTGGGTAGGTGGGGTTACTTCAATGGACTCGTTCTTGGAGAAGTTTTTCCCGTCGGTGTTCAGGAAGAAGCACCAGAAGGAAACGACCAACCAGTACTGTCAGTACGACAGTGAGGCGTTGACGTTGTTCACCTCGTCGCTTTACTTGGCGGCGCTGTTGTCGTCGCTGGTTGCGTCGACGGTGACGCGTAGATTTGGGCGGAAATTGTCTATGCTGTTTGGTGGTATGCTGTTTTGTTCTGGTGCTATAATCAATGCCGCTGCTAAGAACGTTTTGATGCTTATTCTTGGTCGTCTTTTGCTTGGTTTTGGCATCGGTTTCGCTAATCAGGTGCCGATTTATTACTTCTATCGCTGTAGTTTTGCTATTTTGAAAGTTAGGATTCAATGCTTTGTGCTTGAAACTCAATATTGATCCATTGAGCAGAAAAATAGGGATCTTAATTTGGTGAATAGGGGTTTGTGAATGCAGCTGATCTCTGTTATTAGTTTTTTGATTTTCTACAAAACCCGCCAACAGGCAGTAACAGTAACCACATTTGGTTGTTGAAAAGTAAGATGCCACCTTAACGGCCCAAACCAAACCGACTGTTTGTAGATGTTGTCCAGAGCTTTCTCTTCTAGACTTTAAGCTTTAAAACTCGTCTAGTAAGGAGAGATTTCCATACCTAAGAAATGTTTCGTTCTCCTCTCAAACCGATGTGGAATCTTACACTCCAACCTTTTTGGCGGCCCAAAGTTCTCTTTGGCACACTGTCTGTCGGCTCTGATACTATTTGTAACAGCCCAAACTCATTGCTAGTAGATATCGTACTATTTATACCTTCCCTTCCACACTTTCCCTCAAGGTTTTTGGGTTTCACTTATGAGTTTTCACACGCATCTTTTAAAGTTACATAGTGGAACCGGTACTCATCCAGATACTGTCCTCTTTGATCTTTTCCTTTTGGGCTTTCCCTTATGAGCTTCCCCATTACTATCTCGAAAGAGAGTGGACACCGTGCGGTGTGCCAGCGAGGACGCTAAGGCGCGAAGGGAGTTGGATTATAAGATCACATCGATTGGAGGGGGGAATGAGCCCTAGTGAAGATGTTGGGCCTAAAGGTGGTGGATTGTGAGATCCCATGTCGGTTGGAGAGGGGAACGAAACATTCTTTAGAAGGGTATGAAGACTTCCCCCTAACCAAGGCATTTTAAAAACTTTGAGTGGAAGGCTGAAGGGGAAATCCTAAAGCAAATAATATCGGCTAGTCGTGGGCTTAGGCTGTTACAAATGGTATCGGAGCTAAATACTTAACGGTGTGCCAACGAGGACGCTGAGCCTCGAAGTGGGGTGGACACCATGCAGGTTAGCGAAGTCGTTGAGCCTCGAAGTGGGGTGGACACCATGCAGGTTAGCGAAGTCGTTGAGCCTCGAAGGGGTTGGATTGTGAGATCCCACATTGGTTGGAGAGAGGAATGAAACATTCTTTATAAGGGTATGAAAACTTCTCACTAGCATGTTTTAAAAACCTTGATGGGAAGCCCAAAAGAAAAAACTCGAAAAAGACAATATAGCAGTGGACATAACTCTTACATGATTCCATGATTCTATTCCTTATTAGAACAATCAGAGAGCAAAAGCGAAACTATTGTACAAACACAACTTGGATTTGTTATCATACAATGTTTAATTTGAAGTAGTTGGTTGTTGTGTTTTTTGTTTCTTTTACAGTCAGTGCCACTATACCTGTCTGAAATGGCTCCATACAAATACAGAGGTGCCCTCAACATTGGTTTTCAGCTGTCAATCACAGTTGGAATTCTGATAGCCAATGTGTTGAACTTTTTCTTTGCAAGGATCAAAGGTGGGTGGGGATGGCGCTTGAGTTTGGGTGGTGCTGTGGTTCCTGCTCTTATAATCACAGTCGGAGCCTTCGTCCTCCCCGACACTCCGAACTCAATGATCGAGCGAGGACGCCACGACGAGGCTCGACATCAACTCAAAAGAATCCGTGGAATTGATGACATTGATGAAGAGTTCAATGACCTTGTTACAGCCAGTGTTGCATCAAACCAAGTGGAGAATTCATGGACTAACCTATTGAAGCAAAAATACAGACCCCATCTCACCATGGCCATCTTGATCCCTTTCTTCCAACAGCTCACTGGCATCAATGTCATCATGTTCTATGCTCCTGTTCTGTTTGACACCATTGGGTTCGGAAGTGAAGCTGCCCTTATGTCAGCTGTGATCACCGGTTGCGTTTTTGTTTCTGCTACGGTTGTTTCAATCTACGGCGTCGACAAATGGGGAAGGAGGCTTCTTTTTCTAGAGGGCGGAATTCAAATGCTGATATGTCAGGTAAAATAACTGTAACCGTCCAAGTTCAGCAGATATTGTTCTCTTTGGACTTTCCTTCATAGTTTTTAAAACGCGTCTACTAGAGAGAGATTTCAACGTCTTTATAAAGAATGTTCCGTTCTTCCCTCCAGCATAACTGAAAAGGGTTTTCTGGTTTGGTAGTGAAAACAAAATGTTTGGTGCTTGTGTGTTATTTTGTAGATAGTAGTGGCAGCGGCAATTGGTGCAAAATTTGGAGTAGATGGGGACCCTGGGCTGCTACCCAGATGGTACGCAATTGTGGTGGTGCTGTTCATTTGCATATATGTTGCTGGGTTCGCATGGTCATGGGGGCCTCTAGGTTGGCTGGTGCCAAGTGAAATCTTCCCGTTGGAGATTCGTTCAGCTGCTCAAAGTGTAAACGTCTCGGTCAACATGTTCTTCACATTCGTGGTAGCTCAAGTGTTTTTGGTAATGCTTTGCCATATGAAATTTGGGTTGTTCCTTTTCTTTGCGTTCTTTGTTCTACTGATGTCGATCTTCGTGGCGGTGTTCTTGCCTGAGACAAAGGGCATTCCAATTGAAGAGATGAATGAGGTTTGGAAGACACATTGGTACTGGAAAAGGTTTGTGCATGACAATCATTTGGATGATGGAAACAGAGTTGAAATGGTAAAGGGTGGAGGATTTTAGTAAAATGCCTATTGTGATTATTGTGAACAGTTTAGTTTTTGTTAGAGAAGATGAATACTACAAACTTTTCCCGTATGAGTATCAATTTCGGGTGCTATTTAGATCGTGTAACTTGTTAAGGATCGTTGAGACGTAACCCTATATTAGCTAAGTAAGGGGATAAATGGTATGAGACTTTTTGGGGAAACCAAAAGTAAAGTCACGAGAGCCTATGCTCAAAGTGAACAATATCATACTATTGTGGATGGTCCATGATTCTTAACATGGTATCAAAGTCGTGTCTTTAACTTAGCTATGTCAACAGAATTCTCAAATATCGAACAAAGAAGTTGTGAGTTTGAAGGTGTAGTCAAAAGTGACTCCAAGTGTCAAACAAATAGTGTACTTAGACTTCCGGCCTATTTGTTCGAGGCTCCAGAAAAGGTGTCGAGCCTTGATAAAGGGAGGCTGTTTGAGGACTCTATAGGCTTCTTGGGACTCGGAATGCCTTCAACAAACTGAGTGGGCCTAGAAGTTTGGGCTGTTTGTTTGCAATATCATTTTTCAGTTTTGGTAATCACTAGAGAGAGGGTTTGGCTCAATCATTGAAGCCATTCAATCTTGCTCAATCATGCTTAATTATATTAATTATGCCTTAAATTATTTTTCAGTTTTGGTAATCACTAGACAGAGGTTTTGGCTCAATCGTTGAAGCCATACAATCTTCATCAATCATGCTCAGTTATATTAATTATGCCTTAAATTAATCATTATAAAATATTCTCAAGTGTTGCGCACGTAAACTTTAAGAATCACGATTGTCCACAGTGGTATCATATTGTTGACTTTGAACATAAACTTTCATGACTTTGAGCTGGCTTAAAAGATCTCATACCCATGGAGATATATTTTTTAGTTATGAACCCATAATCATTTCCTAAAATAGTCAATGTGTGACTCCCTATGGAGCGCCCTTGAACAGTCTCTCCTTAATCGAGACTCGACTCTTTCTTGGAGTCCTCGAAAAAAGTACACCTTTGTTCGACACTTGATAATTCTATTGACATGGCTAAGTTAAGGGCATGACTCTGATTCATCCTAGGAATCACAACCCTCTCCAATAATATGATATTGTCCACAATGGCCTTTTGGAGAAGCCCAAAGCAAAGACATTATCATTTCCCAAATTAGCCAACGTAGGACTTCCTCCCAACAATCCTCAACAATGTTGCAGTGTGTCTTTTGGCATAAGTGAAAAGACAACCCCAACTTCATCTATACACGTGGGAACGAAACTAATGTCGTGGGGCTTAAGGTTTAGGTCTCCTATCTTATTAATTACCATACAATTATATATACATATATTTATTTACTACAATTATTTTTTTTATTTTTTTTATTCTGAAACCATATTTAAAAATAAAATTTTAAGTTTTTTTTTAATGTAATTTTTCAAAATATATTATTAGTGATAAATCTTAGTTTAATATTGTTTTATAGAGTAACATTTTACTTTAATTAAGTATAAATTCTTTAAACTAGGAGCAGAAGGTTTAAGCATAAGTTGTTCGCGACCCCAATACTCATAGCTCTAGTTAGTCGAGTTAGGTACAAATTCATTATTTTGAATGGTTCATTTTAAATAATAATAATTTAATTATTATTGTCTCTTTTGAAGAAAATTTGACTGTTTTTCCTAATCTTCGTCAATAACCATGGTTCTCCATAAACAACATTTTGTAACTCCGAACTTGTGCCGTCGTCTTTCGGTTATCGATCCTCTGTTCAAAAATGCCGGCGGTGGGAATTGCGACCGGTGGCAGTAAAAAGGCGTATCCGGGGAATCTTACTCTTTATGTCACTGTGACATGTATGGTCGCTGCCACGGGGGGGCTAATTTTTGGCTACGATATTGGAATTTCCGGTACTCATTGTTATATTGCTTTACGAATTAGATGGGGGATTTTTGGCTAAAATTTGTTTCTGTTGGTTGGGGGGTAGGTGGGGTAACTTCGATGGACTCGTTCTTGGAGAAGTTTTTCCCGTCGGTGTTCAGGAAGAAGCACCAGAAGGAAACGACCAACCAGTACTGTCAGTACGACAGTGAGGCGTTGACGTTGTTCACCTCGTCGCTTTACTTGGCGGCGCTGTTGTCGTCGCTGGTGGCGTCGACGGTGACGCGTAGATTTGGGCGGAAATTGTCTATGCTGTTTGGTGGTATGCTGTTTTGTTCTGGTGCTATAATCAATGCCGCTGCTAAGAACGTTTTGATGCTTATTCTTGGTCGTCTTTTGCTTGGTTTTGGTCTTGGCTTCGCCAATCAGGTGCCCATATATTACTTCTATCGCTATAGTTTTACTATTTTAAAAGCTACGATTCGATGCTTTGTGCTTGAAACTCATCATAGGTCCATTGAGCACAAAATCAGGGATGTTTGTGGATATCGTTCTATTTAGAATTTCTCTTTTGGTCTATCTTGGAGGCTTTAAAATGGGTTTATTAAGGTTTAGTAGTTCTACTACTCTCTAACCAAAGTGGATCTCACAATCTAAACCAATTGGGTTCAGCGTCTTTGCTCGCATGCGATTCGGTGTCTAGCTCTGATACAATTTGTAACAGCACTACTAACAGATATTATCTTCTTGAACTTTCACCGAAGGTTTTTGGATTTTTCCTTACCAATTTCACCATTAAGCATTTTTCAGAGTCATAGTTTAACCGTTACTCATCCATATACCGTTTTCTTTGGCCTTTCCCTCGAGGTTTTTGGGCTTTTTCTTATGGGCTTCTCCATTACTCATCTTTCATAGTTACACAACGGAACTCGTACTCATCCATATACTGTCCTCTTTGGGCTTTCCCTTCCAAGCTTCCCCTTAAAAGTTTTTGAGCTTTCTCGATGGGCTTCCCTATTATGCGTCTTGAGAGGTGGACACTGTGCGGTGTGCCAACCAGGGCGCTGAGCCTCGAAAGAGGTTGGATTGTGAGATCCACATCGATTAGAGAGAGGGAATGAAACATTCTTTATAAGAGCGTGTGAACTTCTCCAACAGTGAGAGAAAATCTGAGTGCAAACACTTACTATTGGACAAACAAATTTGGATTGTTATACTACAATGTTTAATTTGAAGTAGTTGGCTGTTGTGTTTTTTGTTTTATTTATAGTCAGTGCCACTGTACCTGTCTGAAATGGCTCCATACAAATACAGAGGTGCCCTCAACATTGGTTTTCAACTGTCGATAACAGTTGGGATTCTGATAGCCAATGTGTTGAACTTTTTCTTTGCAAAGATCAAAGGTGGGTGGGGATGGCGCTTGAGTTTGGGTGGTGCTATGGTTCCTGCTCTTATAATCACAGTTGGAGCCTTCGTCCTCCCAGACACTCCGAACTCAATGATCGAGCGAGGACGCCACGACGAGGCTCGACATCAACTCAAAAGAATCCGTGGAATTGATGACATTGATGAAGAGTTCAATGACCTTGTTACAGCCAGTGTTGCATCAAACCAAGTGGAGAATTCATGGACTAACCTCTTGAACCAAAAATACAGACCCCATCTCACTATGGCCATCTTGATTCCTTTCTTCCAACAGCTCACTGGCATCAATGTCATCTTATTCTATGCTCCTGTTCTGTTTAGCACCATTGGGTTCGGAAGTGAAGCTGCCCTTATGTCAGCTGTGATCACCGGTTGCGTTTTTGTTTCTACTACATTTGTTTCAATCTACGGCGTCGACAAATGGGGAAGGAGGCTTCTTTTTTTAGAGGGCGGAATTCAAATGATGATATGTCAAGTACAGTAACTGTAGCAGTCCAAGTCCACCGCTAGCCGATATAGTTTTTTTTTTTTTAACTTTTCCTTTCGAACTTCCCTTCAAAGCTTTTAAAACGCGTCTGCTAGGGAGAGATTTCCACACCGTTATAAAAAATGTTCCGTTTTCTAATTTGGTATTGAACACAAAATGTTTCCTGTTTGTGTTATTTTGTAGATTGCAGTGGCAGCGGCGATTGGTGCAAAATTTGGAGTAGATGGGGACCCTGGGCGGCTACCCAGATGGTATGCAATTGTGGTGGTGCTGTTCATTTGCATATATGTTGCGGGGTTCGCATGGTCATGGGGGCCTCTAGGTTGGCTGGTGCCAAGTGAAATCTTCCCATTGGAGATTCGTTCAGCTGCTCAAAGTGTAAACGTTTCGGTGAACATGTTCTTCACATTCATGATTGCTCAAGTGTTCTTGGTAATGCTTTGCCATTTGAAATTTGGGTTGTTCCTTTTCTTTGCGTTCTTTGTTCTACTGATGTCGATCTTCGTGGCGGTGTTCTTGCCTGAGACAAAGGGCATTCCAATTGAAGAGATGAATGAGGTTTGGAAGACACATTGGTACTGGAGAAGGTTTGTGCATGACAATCATTTGGATGATGGAAACAGAGTTGAAATGGTAGAGGGTGGAGGATTTTAGTAAAATGCTTATTGTGATTATTGCACAAATTTTAGTTTTTGTTAGAGAAGATGGATACTACAAACTTTTCACGTGCGAGTATCAATTTCAGGTGCTATTTAGATCGTGTGACTTATTGAGAATTGTTGAAAGGTAACTCTATATTGGCTAATTAGAGGAATGATCATGAGTTTATAAGCAAGGAAAACCAAAAGTAAAGTCACGAGAGCTTATGCTCAAAGTGAACAATATCGTACTGTTGTGGAAGGTCCATGATTTTTAGCATGGTATTAAAGTCATGCTCTTAACTTAACCATGTCAATAGAATTCTCAAATGTCGAACAAAGAAGTTGTGAGCTTGAAGGTGTAGTCAAAAGTGACTCAAAGTGTCAAACAAATAGTGTACTTAGGTTTCTGGCCTATTTGTTCGAGGGCTCCAAAGAAAAAGTCGAGCCTCGATTGCTTAGAGATAGCTCCGTAAAGTCACGAAAATATATACGTGTAAATAAATAAGGTTTTGTTAAAATGAGTTTAGATTCAAAAGATTTGGTTGGGTATTGAATTTGTATGGAACAATGGAAGACTAAAATGGACCAAAAGTGGATTATCCATCCAGTCGTCTCTGGGCGTCAGCAGCAACTAGCAGGCTCCCAATGGTCTGCTCTTGAGGCTGCTAATTCAGCTCTGTGTCCAGCAATTCAAGTACATGACTTTATGAAGAGAATCTTCAGCCTTAACCACCTTCTCCCCATCTTTTCCAATCCCAGTGCTGCCGGCGCCGACCTCCTGAGACGCCGTGTCGTCGTTCTGAAATCGCGGATTGGACCGGAAAAGAGTTTCAGAGTTCCAATTGGAGAAGTGATCGGCATGGCCACCTTCCACCACGGCCACACTAGCGGCGGCCATACATGCTCTGCTCAAATAGCTCATCTTCTTCCTTCCTCCTGATTTCTCTTTTGCCAATCCTCAACTCCTGTGTGTCGTATATAAACAAACACAAAGGACTTCATAATTTCAGGATAGGAATGGTTTTGTGATTATCAAAGAATTAATAAAATACCATTCATCAAAATCCCTGGTTTGTTTGTTTACCATTGGCGGATTCCTTTTTATTTTATTTTATTCTTTTACTTTTGGGACGCGGAAGGGGGAATTAGAAGGACGGTGTACTTGTCTGAGATACATATTAGATGCCTCCGTCTTAATAACAAACATTATTAACATTACAATTTATTATTTTTCTTTCTCAATTAATTTATAAAACTATATGTCACTAGATAGATAGATGTATATTAATGAAACATGTAACTGCATCACGTCAAACCTTCGTAGACAATGTCAAACAATAATATAATAGCCCAAGCACGTCACTAGTAGATATTGTCATATTTTCGACTTTCCCTTCTAAACTTCGTTTAAAGTTTTTAAATGAGTTTGTTAGGGAGAACTTTGTCTATAAGAAATGTTTCATTATCTATGGGATCTCACAATTCATCTCTTTTGGGGAGCCAGCGTTCTCGCTAGTATACTACCCAGTGTTTGGTTCGAGCCCATCGCTAACAGATATGATATTGTCCTCATAAACTTTTCCTTCAGCGTTTGGTTCTGATACCATTTGTAATACCTCAAAAGCCCATAGCTACCGGATATTGTCCTTATAGACTTTTTCTTTTGAGCTCCCCTCGAAGTTTTTAAAACGAGTCATGCTATGCTATAGAGAGATTTCCACACCTTTATAAGGGGTGGGGTGTTTGATTTTCCTCTTTAATTGATATGAAATTTGACAATCTACTTCTTTCGCAATTCATTAGTTCTTGTTATCATATGACATAGTTTTATAAGCGTTTTAATGCGTTATAGGTCTTCGTAACTGCTATGGTAAGCTCCAATGGAGCTTTTTTATTCTAATTAAGTGTCTGAAATCACCCCAGCTAGTAAGGTTCTGAATCATTGTATAACTATGATTGTAGTGTTGTTGAGAACTAAAAATGATGGAATTAAATACGGCACTGAGTTCAGAAGATCTTGCCTTAAAATCAAATCTACAAACATAATTGCAACAACAACTATACAAAACAAGAGAAAATCTCCAAAAACATCAACATATTTACACCCACAATCCAATTCCAAACCACGACGCTCTATCCTTATTTTGCTTCTTCCAACCATTGTTCTTATGAACTGCATTAATGATTTACAGTGTCAATGATCAGAGAAAAACTGTGCCCTTCTTGGGCGACGTTCGTTGCAGAGAGATGTTTGTCTAAATACGACGACGTTTAGTTAGGCCCCCAACAGCTCAAATACATAACCGTTCTGAGAGACTCCTCGGCCCGCTTAAGTTTCTCCGCCTTCGCAGCCATTACCGCACTCGAATCCATACCACTGTAAAATCCCCTTGCCCCCTGATTCGAAGATGATCCCGAATGATCTCTCACCGCCTTCAATATCGGCTCACGCTTCGCCGTCGGATCTTTCATTCCGCTGATCTCGCCCTTGTAAAATCTACGGCTCATGGGTCTTTGATGGAAAAAAAGGGCAGAGGTTCGAAACAGAGTGAACGCTCTGGTTTTGTCGTACCAAGTCGGTAGAGCAGAGCTTTAAGAGAATTGAAGAAGTGAAACAGCCGGCGTCGATGAAAACTAGGGGCAACTGGTGGGGCCATGTTCAGTGTCATACTCGACACGTGTTTCTTCCTCCAAAATTTTCTGGATAACGACAACGGACTCGCCACCTCATTCATTTTATCCATTATAATATTATAATTTTAAATCTAAAGGTTAAAACTATAAGATTAAACAATATGGATATTAATGAATAATTCTTTGTCCTAATCAATCCTTTTCATTTATATCACGACTAATATTAATAATATCCTAAGTTGTTGGATTAAATATTATTTTATCATCATACATTGAATGTTTGGAAGTGAACTTGGGCTGGGTAGCTTTTGGTTTGATCGAATCCCAGGCCCAGTCCGGCCCAATAATCAGGTAGCCCAGAAGTAGTGCTATCCATTGGGCCAACAATGGCTCAAGGCCCAACCAACTCACAAAGCCGACAACTCCTACGTGATAATATCAACTCAAATCGATAATTTTATTTTGTGATCAATAATGCATCAATTATTGCATTGCTACAAAAATTAAAATATAGTAAAGTTTACGTATTAATATATAATAATAATAATAATTTACGGGAACCTAATCTAAGAGGGGACATATTCTAGTAGCCACAAGAAGAATATGCGTGGTGATGAGTGGGTGAGATGCAATTTCTTTTATTTTATTTTAATTTCAGGTAATTTAAAATAGCAATTTTAAAGGCGAACCACACAACCCATAGATCCCATATCTTAATTCTGCATTAAAATATTATAAGCTTTAGCTATAATATAGCTAAGTCAGCACTTTATAATTAAAAAAATTATGTATTTTATAATATGTTTGGTGAGAAAAAATTGAACTGCTACTCAAATTAGAAAGGAGAAAATCTTTGGAAATGGCATCTATCGAATTTTAAATTAATTGTGGCTAATCAATCTGCACACGTAGGCTGCTCTTTTAGGTAATTACCTCATAAACCTAAGCATATAATAATAATTAATTAACGATCATTTTTTGTTAAATGGGATTAGGGTTTTGTTATTTATTAATTAAGTATATTATAGGTTGATTAATAAAATCAATGTCTCCTGCATGTGGAACATTCATTTGTAGGCTAACCTATATAGTTTTAAGAATTAATTCAAATAAATAGCTTTTTCTACACTTTATACTATGTGTGTGAGCATAGGAGAGATTATTATTATTATTATTTAATTTCTAATTTTTTAGAAAAAATTGTTATATTTCTGAATGTTTGGAATAATAAATGTTCCTAAATTTCGGCAAACACCCAACTCTTTTGAACCATAAACTTTTTCCATTAATTATTGTATTATAAAGAAAATGACCAATTCGAACATTGGGTATACCATATACGTGAAGAATAGGGCAAAATAAGATGTGGGTGAGGGGGTAAAATAGTCAATGCACAATATATATATATAAATAAAATAAAATATCTTAGTCAAACCAATTAATGGTAGGCGTGTGAGGATGGAGAGAGAGAATGGTACAGTCACAGGGTGTTCAAAAACGGGGATTACGTGGCTCCTTTTTGTTGGTTACAGCTGTTGGTAATCCACGAAAACGGGACTTCTTTCTTTCTTCTTCCCAATAAAATTTTATTTTTTTAAATAAATGAAAATATTTAGGTTTAATTTAAAAATTTATTAGGGGTGTAAAGTGCAAAATTAAAGAAAGTGATTGACACGTGGGAGGTGAGTGAGAGTAATAATCACAATCAGCAGCGTTGTAAAGGAGCTGTGTATTGTGTGCTGTTCTTCAAGAAAGAGAGGACACGTATCCATGTTGATTAACAAAGGGCGGCCACCAAATCCATCAATTTTTGCTCTCTGTATATATATATATATATGTATACACAAACTCTCTTCCAATAGGACCCATTGTCTTCTAGTTCTTTCTCTCTTTTAAATTCTGAGTTTTTAAGCCTGATTTGTTGGTACATAACCTGGGATCTGTAGGACCCTTGATTTGAATATCAGCCATGGGAAGAGCACCTTGCTGTGATAAAAATGGGCTTAAGAAAGGGCCATGGACGCCTGAGGAAGATCAGAAATTGATTGATTATATTCAGAAAAATGGTCATGGAAACTGGAGGACTCTTCCTTCTAATGCAGGTATACTTGTGTTTCATTATATATGCTTCCTTCTTCTTCTAAATTATGTCTTTTTTTACGTCTTAACATTAGGGTTTTATGTGTTTTTCCGAACTTTTAGGACTCCAAAGATGTGGGAAGAGCTGTCGTTTAAGATGGACTAATTATCTTAGACCTGATATTAAACGAGGGAGATTTTCATTCGAGGAGGAAGAAACCATCATCCAACTCCATAGTGTTTTGGGTAACAAGTAAGTTTATGTTTTTAATCTGTTTTTAGCAAAAATTTCAAATTTTGATTATTTTTCTGAAATGGGTTTTGGTTTAACCAGGTGGTCTGCGATTGCGACACGATTGCCGGGAAGAACGGATAACGAAATAAAAAATTATTGGAACACCCACATAAGAAAGAGGCTTCTAAGAATGGGAATCGATCCAGTGACCCACAGTCCACGCCTTGATCTTCTGGATTTGTCTTCCATTCTACGCTCTACTCTCTACAACTCTTCACAAATGAACCTTTCAAGCTTGCTTGGAGTGCAGCCATTAGTAAACCCTGAGCTTCTTAAATTGGCTGCTTCATTAATGTCTTCTGAACGTAAAAGTCAAAGCTTTTCGCCGCAAAATGGTATGCAGACTATTCAATTCTCTCATCCTCAGCTAGAAATGCAAGTTCCTGTACAAGAAATTGTTCAATTCCCTCAACTGGTGGAGCCAATTGCAAGTGAATTAAATGATCAATGGCAAATAAGCGAAGAGTGCAATAATATTGAGATTCCGACAGGGTTTGACTATTGTGGGTTTGATCAGCAACACGCCGCCGCAGTGATGGACAATTCGTATGAAATGCCGACGTTTAGTTCCCACAAGGACATGGGTAATAACAAGAACAACTTCAATTTGAGCTCGGTTTTATCTTCGCCATGTTCTTCAAGCCCTACGCAGATGAATTCCAACTCCACATATTTTACTAGTCCAAATGAGGATGAGAGAGAAAGTTACTGTAGCCAGATTTTGAATTTTGATATCCCTGATTTCTTTGATGAAAGTTTCATGTAATCTAAAAATCAAGCAAATCTATGGAGTTCAAATTTGCCTTTTTATTCCTTCTTCTTCCATCGCTTGTGCATGGACATTCACAAAGACACAAGATTTAAGCTATAAAGGTGAATCTTCATTAGAAATAGTATCTCATCAATAAATCAACTCCAAATCCACCGTTAGTAGATATTGTCCAATTTGATTCGTTACTTGTGGTCGTCAGCTTCATGGTTTTGAAACATGTCTAATAAAGAGAGGCTTCCACACCCTTATAAAGTTATAAAGTGTGTTTTGTTCCACTCTCTAATCGATGTGAGATTTTACAATCTACCTCCTTCAGGATCCAATGTCCTCACTAACATACTCGATATCTAGCTCTGATACCATTTGTAATAGTTCAAGCCTACCATTAATAGATATTATAGAAGTTTCCACAAGATTATAAGGAATGTTTTGTTCTACTCTTCAACCGATATGAGATGTTACAAAGAGGTATTGTACCGCAAGCTTTAATTACGGAAGAAAAAGTTATATGAAAAATAACTCTTTTTCTCAATTATTTTTTCAAGAACTTAGAAACAAGGGAGATGACTTTCATGTAAAAGGTTACATTTTTATTTTTCAACGATAACAAAAATGATGCGTGGTATAAACGTATAGCTACGAATTCATTATATAACACAAAAGCAAGAACTTACCACAAACTTGATTTACGTCAAGTGGGTTTGACAATTGTGAGCTTAATTTTGGTTGACCTGTACGGCCATCACCTCGTGATATACAATTTCTTTTTAAAAGTTATGAACTTCATGCCCTTTTTTTTCCCCCTTTTGTCAGACTTAGAAAGGGAGCGAGGCCAGAATCCAAGATTCCGGCAAAGAGACAGGGCTGGAGTCGGCGGTGGGTGAAAGGGAGTGGTGGTGACACGTGTCAGATCCAGGTCAGTTTGGCCAACTGTATCTTCCACCTCCTATTTATAGTAAAAGGTTGTATTATTATATTTAATCATGCATGGGGATTACGATAATTTCATATATATATATATTTAAATTAGGAAAAAGTCAAAGGCTACGTGTCTTGAACGTAGAGGTTACTTCTACGGTGGGGACCACAAGGGAGGGAGGGTTAATGCTTTATTGACAATCACGGCATGGCTCTTGTGTTATTTTGTCTCTTTCAAGCCAATTTTTAATTTATTATTGCTTTATGAGTCAAAAACTCAAAACCGCGATGTTAATGAATCCTACGTCAGCATATTCGGACACGTGGTCTCAATAATACAGAAATGGGCCCCACATTTCTTGACGGGAGCGGGTTGACCCGTCAACCTGACGGACTACCTTATCCATTTAAAACTTGAAAGTGCGGGAAAAAAAAAATAAAAAATAAAAATAAAAATGAGCTTTTTGACTTTCATCCCGTGTGAAAAGGAACAGTTAAGTGAAGTTTCCTAGGAAATTACACCGTCATTATTGACTACGTACCAATTATGATTTGTTAATCATGATGGCCGACATGTCGAACTACGATATCCTTTGCTTTTAAATTAAACTACGCTATCATTTCAAAATAATTGGAAGTTCGACGTTTTAAAATAATATATATTCAACTAAAAAAATAATGATTTGAAAGAAAGATGAAACAAAGAGATTAAGATTGAGAATTGAATTATTTAGTTTTAACCTATAGTTAGTTGAGCATGCAATCAAGTACATTCGTTATCATACATACACAATTACCAAATATACCTAAATAAGTACGCAAATCTACTTTTGACACTTGTGAGCCGACACATATAGCTTGATATAAGTGAAGGAACACAATTCTTACAACAATCCCAAGTTTTGATTTAGAGAAGCAAGCGATATTTGCTAGCAGAAAGCTTAGACTGTTATAAATGATATTAGAGAGTCATCGGACGGTCGAGGTATTGGTCAGAGTGGGGCTACACCCTCTTCATAGTAGATGCATTTTAAAACTGTGAGGCTGACGATGATACGTAACGAGCTTAAGCGGACAATATTTACTAGTGGTGGACTTTTGGCTGTTACAAATGGTATAAGAGCTAGACACCGAGCGATGTACCAACGAAGATGCTGGCCCTTACGAGAGGTGGTTTATGAGATCCCACATCATTGGAGAGGGGAATAAAATATTCCTTATAAGGGTGTGGAAAACTGATGCATTTTAAAATCATGAGGTTGCGGCGATCCGTAACGGGTCAAAACGGACAATATCTACTAGCGGTGAGATTGAGGCGGTTACATAGATTCGTTTATAAATATTAGTATTTTTGACAAAGAACTAGGTATCATATTTCAAATTCCCATACTAAAACTTGGTTGGAATCTTCAATCAAACTTAACAATTACGCAAAATTTTGACCTAACCATTGGAGTAGCTTCAACCATGTTGGTATAAGTTAATCACTCAACCATTCATCATCTCTCTTATAGCTTGTTGAAGCTATAAAAAGCAATAGAAGGTTTGACATTTACATTGGATTGAAAAACAAAAAAAGTCAATTTCATTTAACAGATTTGAAGAAAATAAAACTCGGGAGAGATCTGAAAAGTAAAAGATGAAGATGGGAATAGAAAGAACATGAGATTACAAGTGGGGTTGCAGAAGTTGAACAAATGGGGTATCATTATAATGAAGAATGTGAACATGCATGAACATGCATATATCTTGTACTAACAATTTTTTACACATATCTCTTGCATTGCGGCTGCCTTTTGCATAATTGATCTGACTAATTATTGGATCTCCGCTGGGTTTTCATTTAAAAAAAAAAAAAAAAAAAAAAAAAAAAAAAAAAAAAAANTTCTTCATGTTACTTAAATATTATAATACATAATTTGATATCTTTACAATGATCAAGATTGCATTTTTGTGTAGGTAAGCAATATGTCATTTGGTCGTCAGAAGTGAGAGGGGAGAGAGACAAATAAAGAAGGAAAAGGAGTGGTAAGCTAATGAATTTGAAACATTTGTGTGAGGAGAATAATGTGGTGGGGGCTCAATTTATTGATTATGAGCCGACAAGAAAGAAAAATAACATAAGAGATTAAGATAAATATGAATATGCCCATTTCTCTGTCTCTCTCTTTCTTTCATTTTCTGTCTCGACCGCCCAAGAAATTGGTTCCTTTACCTTACAATGTCAACCCCTTAAAAGTTTGTAAATGTCTTTCTATCATCTCTGTCTCTCTCAACTTTTGTTTCTGTTCTTAGTCAGCTTCAACCTTCCAAGGGTTACAATGACACCGACATTTGATTCTTGAATCCTTTTGGTACATTTTCCACTTTGATTCAGGAATATATTAGACTCATTTGATTTATCTCTGAGTGATCTTGACTCGTGAGCATTAGTGTTGTTTTGATTCATGTATGAGAATTAGTATTGTCATACCCATATAAAAGTTTGTCTGCAATGTTTCAAGACGTGGAGTTGTCATTTTGTATTTGCCTAGAAACAATTGAGAGGAATTTTTTTTGGTGAGATTTTATAATGGGTGAAAAATACATTTGTAAACACTTTGATCATAGTAATTAGTTACCACCGATGAATGTACGAGAATTTATTCTCTACGAACTACATAAATCTTTATGTCTCTTTGTTTATTTATGTTCGTGGGTGTGTGAGTGCAATCAATCTTGTTTCTCCCTCCGCTACAACATAGAATTGAAACTAAATCTTATAAAATTGTCCCAAAATGAAACCCTACATTATCATATATACATCTGGGTCTTACTGTTGGATAGTGGTCTGGGCCTCCGAAGAGAGAAGTTGGCAAACATAAGCCCAAGCCCAAATCTGAGCATAGAAGGCCCATAAGTTAGCTGATGTGGGGTTAAGTTAGGATCAGAATTTTTATTTGAATTTGGTTGATTTTTTATTTTATTTTTAAATTCGATTCAATTCTTGGATTGAAATGTTTTTAGTCGGGCCAATTCGATTCATCTAAAAATAAATTTCACTACTCAATCTAACTCTTCCTGTTTTGAGATCGAGGTTAAGATTATTTAATATTTATAATTAATGTTAATGATATGTTATGATTGGTAAATATTTTATTTTTAAATTTTTTTTTTTGACTTTTAATTATTAATATAACGAAATAATTCATTTGTTTGTTTTCTAGAAGTAATAGGGAGTCGTTTCGCACAAGGAAAAAATTGTACCGGCAAAGGTGGGAGAGGGGGACACGTGTTTAAGAAGCAGCATCATGGTGAGCAAGCAGATTGCCAGGTCATCAACCAATTCAGTACGTGTCACAAACCCAGTTCACCCACTAACCCCACAGCACAAATTCTTTTACAAAAGACGAGGCTGTCTCATACACAACAAACTCCAAACCAAAAGGCCAATAGGAAGAGAATTAAGGAAAAGGAATTAAGAAAAGAAAATGGTACGGTCTCTGGAGCCACTGGTGGTTGGGAGAGTGATCGGAGATGTGTTGGACATGTTCACTCCGGCCGCCGATTTGTCCGTCACTTATGCCTCTAAACAGGTCGCTAACGGTTGCGAAATCAAGCCCTCTGCCGCTGCTGATGCCCCCACTGTTGATATTCAAGGCCCCATCTCCAACAACGACCTTTATGCTCTGGTATTCTTCCGCAGCTTCCATGGTTTCTTTAGCTTCTAATTCTGTGATAATGGATTCGTTTTTGAGTTGGGAATTGTGTGTAGGTCATGGTGGATCCTGATGCTCCGAGCCCTAGTGAGCCAACGTTCAGAGAGTGGCTTCACTGGTAAAAATATGAACTTTTCTCCTCCCCTTTAATGGATTCTCTGTTTGGAAAATAGATTTATTTGGGGAAAATTTTGGGATTTTTCAGGATTGTCGTGGACATTCCAGAAGGATCTGATGCCAATAAAGGTTTGTTTTTTTCTTCAAAGCTTTATTGCATCTAAAATTTCTCTGTTTTGTCATCAATGGCCATGCTCTGTCTTTTTCCTCCTCTTCCATGTGATGAAAACAACGGGTGTTGGTGGGATTTCAGGGAAGGAGGTGGTGCAGTACATGGGGCCACAGCCGCCAACAGGAATTCACCGGTATGTATTAGCAGTTTTCAAGCAGAACAGGGCAATCGGCGGCAGCCTCCGACCACCGAACACTCGCAGCAACTTCAGCACCCGACAATTTGCTTCTCAGAATGCACTCGGGCTTCCTGTCGCCGCCGTGTACTTCAATTCCCAGAAGCAACCCGCAGCCAAGAAACGCTGAAATTTCCAGTGGACACTTTGTATGTGTTAATTCCATACACCACAAACTTCTTTGTTTAGCAAATTTAGGCGTTTCCTGTGTTCCTTGAATGCATAGAATAATAAAGGCTTTGGCCCCTGTTTCTGTTGTGTTTAAACAGAGTAGTAGTATTTGGGCAACGTTTTGAATGGTAAGATCTCTTTAATTTCTGTTAAATCAAGATTAAGAGAAGCTCAGAATGATGAAGAAACGTAGCAGTGCTGAAGGAATTTTGGAATTTTGTACTGATCTGTTTCTTTTGTGCTAGAAGCTTAGCCCCCTGTATTCCCTTCCCAATTTCTTCCTACTTTTTGTCATCTTTGCCAAACAATGGGTTCATTTGAGCTTATAGGGGAGATCTCGAGCTCTCTAACGCCCCTAATTTTCTTCTCTAAATAAGAGATATCACTATTAACATTTTCAAGATCAAATCATGAACTTATAATACATGATACTATTATATAGCTCGAGTATGGAGATTGTAATGCAATCATGATGAGACCTACCTATCTTTTAAAACAATAATATGACCTTGGGCTCTTTCTAGTTCGGGCAGAGTTGAATGTGTCGTACTTCTCCACAAATGGCCTACGCACATGCACATAGACCCACTAAGCGGGCTCGTAGACATACCTCTAAATCTGACTTGGTCGAACACAGAAAAGATCCGCATGATATACATGTTTACATGTTCGTACTAAAAGAATATAAAGGGAAGTCTCTCACCATGATTTACATTCATTGTATATCATTAACATTTTTATCTTTTCATTCATGACATAGTACATACATGTATTATGTATACATGACAATCATAACATAATCCATCCCATATTTTTACATGGCAAGACATATTTTTACATGGCAAGACATGACATGACATACATACTATTTCATTTCATTTACAACATGGCGTAATGAATATCACATACATCCATAATGTAGCATCGTATGTCATTACATAGAACACATACACATAACATAAATAATATGGTGCATGCAGGGGCCACGGGGCGTGCACCATCATACATCATTCAATTATCTAACTCCAACAGTAAAGTCACTTACTTGATTGGTCTTGGCTGAAATTCCTAATTATTTTGTAGCGGCTTCGAAACTACTATGCTTCAACGTTTAATTTCACATATGTCAGTCCATATTACATTCTTTAGAACATACGATAACATATAATATAGCTAAGTACTCCTAATTTTATCTTTAAAATATCCATTTTGAGTATAAATGAGTTATACTGACCTCAAATGGCTTTCAATAGGGTAAAAAATGACTTTGTGAGGGTCGAAAACTTAGGAAACGGTATAAAATGGGTCGTGGGCGGATTGGGCTGTTGAGCTGAGCACCTTTGGGTTAAGCTGAAACGGGTTGGAGCGTGTCGCTAATTGTTGGGCGGGTCCGTTCGATGACTATTGGGGTTTACGGACTACTCTAGTCTCAAAACCTTCCCCATTAATTTAGATTGATATTGGGAACATAAATAGTTGGATATATGAATTAGGACATATATTAATGTGTGTTCATGCATGGTTGAAGAATCACATGTATTAATATTTGGTGTTGATTTATTTTAAACCAATGTTCGTGTATGAATGCATTGTTGAAGAATTACATGTATTATATATATCACGGATCATTTTCACATTGTAACTACAAGTTCAAAAAAATGGTTACAGAAATAAGACCTTAAAATAAACAAAACTAACTACCTCGTATTTATGTTCCTAAAACTAATCTTCCCCTCGGCATCTTCACGCATCATGTCCAATGTCTCCAATGGAGGAATGTCCCTCCAAACTTCAAGCTTCTTATAGCGATGGCCAATGGAAGCAAACCTATTGGCAACTCTATTACCTTCTCTATATATATGACTAACCTTACAATTATTCAAATCCAATATCAATGAATTTATGTACCGAAATTGACTTCGAGCTTCCACACATTTAGCCTTCTTTTTTCCAACTATTATTTCTATCAACCCCTTTGCATCTCCTTCCAGCCATACGTCTTTCCACCCATTTTCGAGGACCAATTCGAGCCCTTTGCTGAGTGCAGTGAGCTCGGCGATGGTGCTATTGGCTCGGCCTATGGGTTCGGCGTATCCCAGCAAAAACTGAGCCTGATGGTCTCTTAGAACGCCCCCAATGCTGGCCCTTCCGGGGGACATCTTACCTCTTGAGGAGCCATCGAAATTGAGCTTTGTCCATCCAATGTCGGGCCTTTTCCATGCGACAGGAATGGGTTGTTTGTGGCATTGCCTGGCTAATAATAATGCTCGGATTCGGTTAATTTGGTAATTGGGACATTTGAGCATGGTGTTTAGTGAAAACATTTTGGTATTTTAGGACAGGGGAAAATGGAACAGAACAGGTTGATGGTTGCTTGATTAAGTTGCTATATGGATGATAATTGGTTTGGTGAGAGGGAAAGCAAGGAATGATTCCATGGTTCCTCAAACGTTTCCAACGAAAAATGAAGAGTTTTTTCTTTTTCTTTTTTTTTATCTTTTCTTGCTTTGTAGAGTGGTTTGAAGGAAAGAATTAGGTGCCCAAGTTTTGCAATAAATGTACGTAAAAGGGTCCTAAATTTTCGTTCCATGTTTGAAAGAACAACAGATTTTGTCCAATTAGAGACGAAATTGAGAGTGACTATATTTGATTTGTGTGCCTTACTTAAAAATCTAAAATGCCACAAATCTAGGACTTCTAATTTGTAGGAGGAAAAGGGATACACTATAATTTGCAACTTATGCACAATCTTCTAAATTTTGGAATGCTACCCAACTAAGATTTTCCAGAATTGGATGCTCCACAATTGTATCCCATTTTTTGGTTACTTCTATTGATTTTACTATTGGAACGACCTTGACAATAAGGCTTTCATAGCTCAGTTGGTTAGAGCACCCGTTTAGTAAGCGGGAGGTCTTGAGTTCGACTCTCAATGAAAGCATATTTCTTTTTTTTTTTTTTGGCTAAAAAGTAAAATCCATTAGTTTACGAGCTTAGTTCTCTTGGAACATACCATTCTAAATTTGAAATCCTATACATTAAATGAATATCCATATCCATATCCATCCCCTATAAGAACTCGTGGTTAATTGCAGAACATTTATTTATGCCAGAGAGTTACATGGAAGAAAGATTTTGAACCACGGAATTGCGGTCTATTGATAACAAAAGGAGCTATACCAGCAAATAAGAAACGTCCTCCAAGCTTTGGATATTATCATTTTTTTAAGATTCTTGTTGATAAAGACACAATTTAGAAGCTAACATACGAAGATTTAAAATTGATATTGTCATTTACAAGACCAGATACTAATTAGTTGAGAAAAAGAAACAGAATTATGGAAGAAAATCACACTCAAGTAAGCAAGGATGACTGACTTTAAGTCTTCATGGCAGGCCTCACCAGCCCCAAACCAGAACCGCTTCCCAAATGCTTGAAGTCTCTTGCTTCAAGTGAATCCCCGTGGCCAGCAAACCCTGTGCCTCCTTTCTCCAAATTCACCAAATCCCTTACTTTACATCCTTTGTTGCAGACCAGACACACTTTGTCCACAGCCATAAACTTATCAGCACATTTTTTACAGAAGACATGGCCACAGGTGCTTAGGGCCACGAGAGACATCGTGTTGGTTAGAGTAACCTTACAACTAGGGCAGATGTATGTAACATCATAAGATTTCGATTTCTTCTGCTCGCTTTTGTCCTCTGTGAAATGTATTGGGAAAAGGGACTTTAGCTTAAGTTTCTCGTTGCCTTCGGGACAGAATGTACTGCATGAAGGGGCTCCTACTTTAACAGGAGCTTCTGGTGTAGCGGAAGGCAGCCAGAATGCCTTCATGTTCCGAAGTGCTTCTTCTTCGTAAGAAGTAACCTTTACACTATTTGCACCATGGAAACCATTCTTATCCTGACTGTGGTTTCGATCGTTGTATTGTGGTACAGCACCATGGTTTTGCTGATCAAATGCATCAAGCTCTCTAGCTTTCTGCTGGATCAGTTTCTCTTCTGCTTCTTCCTTCTCTTGCTTCTGCTGAGTTGTAAATGCAGCAAGCCTCCTGCAAGATAACAAAACATGCTCATGAGGCATGAGAAGGGTATTTATGACGAACATCATTAACAGAAGGACCGTACTGCATAGCATCAAAAAAGGAAAATATACATTCTACTACTATGTTTTCAAAATTCTCTCGCATTTAAAACATGCACTCCTACAATGTTCTAATCACCCTCTTACATAAGCGAGTCTAATATTTACACCAATTACAAGCCTCAACTAATTTTTAAACTAAATTCCCACCATAATAGTCAATCAATACCATAACATTTTATACTAGATTGTTGCTTCTTTGTTCATTAGCTTTCCCTAAAACCTCATGAATAGTAGAAGTCATTAAGGTAAATACAACCTGCAGATTCCACAAAGCGTTCTTTAATCTTCGTTATACTAAAGACTTCTATAGTCAATAGCATCAAATACTTTTGAGCCTATAACTAGAAAGGTAGGAAATACAAGTGAAATGAAGTGGTTTATGGAAAATGAAATTTACATTAGGCCTATCAATTTCCTACACATCATTATAAGGCATAACGAAAGCACATCATAGTAACATTCCTAGCTTGAGACCACTGTCCACACTACTACATTTGGGTGCTAAGATATCTCATAGGCCATTATGATTTGAACCCGTTATCTCTAAATCTTGTTTTATTTACATTGACCTTAATTGGTCGCTAGGCCAGCCCAGGATGGTTAGAAACATCTCATTTCCTTAAAAGTTACTTATCATGATACCAGACAGTTGACCACAAATTAAGATCAAAATTTCACCTTTTAAAGACCAAAGCAATCACAAATTCTTCAAAAAGCAGGAACCAACACAGAAAACCGTGGCAGACAACTTAAGGAATCAGAAAAGGCAATAAACAATTGTAATTCGATTACTATCAAACTACATGAAGAAATAGGAATTGCACCACTCTAGCACACCAACGCCAAAGAGTTTACGAGGTTCTGAACCACTCGCTCTCCACTTCTTCGTACATTTTTAAACAATTGTTTTAAACGTGGGGAGGGAGATACAAAAAAAAAGGAGCAATCAAATGTAAACAAACAAGTATTGTAAAAGTAACAAACCTCTTATTATCTTTCTTCTGAGCCAAAAGGCACTCAAGAATGCATTCTTTACAAAACGTGTGGCCCTTCTGGCAGCACATGGGGTCGATGAAGGGTTTCAAGCACAGGCAGCAGACATCGAAGGGCTTGATCGAGTCCTTTCCAAGTCTCTCTTTCTGGGTTCCATAACCGAGCTTCCGCTTCTCATCATAGGTGAAGAAGGCTAGATCGTTATTGTTCTTCGAGTGTCTCTGAGGCATATTTTTCTGCCAATCTCAAACTCGATCGATCTAAAATGCACACGAGAGTCTACAAAAACAGAGAATTTGGGGGCAACGATGAGCCCTAGAAATTAATGGAGCGAAATTCCTTTTCCGAATCGGATCGGGTTTTGTAGCTTAGTGGTAAAGAAGGAATCCAAAAACGTCACCGTTTTTGAAGGGGACATTGGTATTGGACCGAACTACTTAGCTTGCAAGCCCAATAGGCCCAATATGCCAGGTACTAAGCGAAAGTAAGATCGATCTCACTCACACACTGGTGAACATAAATAAACAAAAAGACATAAAGAATTATGTGGTTTGGAGAGAAGAAATTTCGCTACATTTGCAAGTGGTAGTCGTAAGAGTGTATCTCCTCACACTCTGACACTGCAAAGTTTCTCCAAATTGCATATAGACAAATACAAAATGACACTCATTCCACGTCTCATAATAATATAATATAAATCCTTATATTGGTATAACAACATTAATGCTCATATTAAATCAAGATGATTCATGTATTAATACAAGAGATAAACAAAATGAATCCTACGAACACATAATCAAAGTGAGGACTGTACCAAAAGTATTCGTGAATCAAATCTTTATGACAATTTCCAACAAATTTAGCCAAAAGTAAATTTACAAAATTTGTTATCCTATCCTATCTAACATATTATCGGGGTATGATTGTGGTATGAGTAAGATTATTTACAGAAAAATGGTCTAAAGTTGGTTGAGATGAAGATGACGTGTTACTGTCTTGTGGTCGACTAACAAAGCCAGGTTGCTTTGGAGAAGGAAGATCTACAATGTCATTGTTGATCATTGAGATAATGGTAGAGACATTTGGCCGATCCTTTATAAAGTCTTGAACGCACAGCAACCCTACATGAATGCATCTCAAAATCTCTGTTTGATAGCACACTTTATAGATTGTTGGCTCAATCAAAGAAATAAGATTGTTTTCTTTCCGTAGCTTCCAGACCTGAAACAAAATTAAAATTGTTAATTGAAATCTTAATTTCAACCCTGAATTTCGAATGTATATTTATCTTTCTGTCAACATACAAATTCCAATAAACTTAAGGCATGATTTTCGAGGTAGAATCCCGTATTTCGTCTCCCACTTATGATTTCAAGTAATAGAACTCCAAAACTGAACACATCTGATTTCTCTGAAAATTGACCTCTCATGGCATATTCAGGAGACATATACCCGCTAAATTAATTAAAAAAAACACATTAAATCAGTTTTATGTAACTATATATATCAATTATAATGAATAATAATAATAATAAAAAACACAGTTAGAGATCTTACTAAGTCCCAACGACTCTTAAAGTGTTTGCTTGAACTTCATTACCACAAAAAATCCTCGCCATGCCAAAATCTGATATTTTAGGATTCAAATCTTTATCTAATAGAATATTACTTGCCTTTAAATCTCTATGAATGATTCTCAATCTTGAATCTCGATGAAGGTAAAGGAGGCCTCGAGCAATTCCATCGATAATGTTGTATCTCCTCCGCCAATCCAATATTAGTTTTTGGTCGGGGGAGCCTACATGTGCATAGACTTAGTTACAGTTTGGGCATATATTCATATAGTCAATATTATGTAGAATCAAAAGTCCCACTAACCAAAGATTAGTGCATCCAAACTTAGGTTGGGCATATATTCATATATTAATATCTTCTCTTCTCCTTCAATGCAACAACCAAGAAGCTGCACAAGATTCCTATGTTGTAGCTTTGAGATGACCCTCACTTCATTTAAGAACTCTTCATACCCTTGATTAGACACTCTTGAAAGCCTCTTTACTGCTATTTCCTCTCCATTTACCAATTCTCCCTGAAAACAAACCATTATTTATCTGGGTTACGTAATAGCTCAGGCTTCAAAGTTTTAAAATGTGTTTACTAGACACTCTTATAAGAAATGATGGATCATATTGGACGGTTACAAATGGTATCAGAGTCAGATACTGGGCGATGTGCCAGTAAAGACGTTGGGCACCCAAGAGAGTGGATTGTGAGATTCCAACGAGAATAATATGTGCGTAGCAGTGGGGTTATCAGATATGTGTACAATCAATACCTACTTTATACACTGGACCAAAGCCTCCCTGTCCTAACTTGTTGCTTGGGGCGAAGTTATTTGTTGCAGATACCAACGTCTCAAAGTCATAAACAGGCAGCTCCTCCAATTTAACGTCATCCTCAATCGTATCGTCCCTTCTCAACTTCCAAATCTTTTCCTTTGAACCCGTACTTGATCTGTTCTTCTCTGCCATATGCCTCAAATCTTATTAAGCCATCAAGGATTACATAACTGTAAGGAAGATTAGGCTATGCGTTACCTCGTTTGCGACTCTTCCATCTGCACCATATATATGTTACAATGATGAAGATGATAAACGTTACTGATATCACTATGCCTATAATGATACCTCTTTGGCCTTTGACATCTTCTGTGGATCAAAAACAAAATTTAGTTGGAAACAGAATATAATAATCTGAATGATGGAAGTTTAAGGAGATGATATCAATACTTGTATGATCCAAGTCTCCATATGGCAGTCGAAGGTACAGATCCGTTCCACCGCTCTCAAACTTTTGTATATCAATCAAATCCCCTTTCCAGAGCATACAACGAATACCATTTACATATGCATAAGCACTACACGAACAATTCTCCAAGCATTTGACTCTGCAATCCTGTATTGAAGAAAAGGAATCAACCCACTCTGCCAAAAATGGAACTTTAACCAAGCTCTCCACGTGAAATCCATCTTCCTCAATACTGGTTTTGTTGGACATGTCGCATTTTAATGGCGTGTTTCTCACACACCCATTACTCCAATTTCCTCGATTCCACTCCTCTTCATGCTTTGGGTTAAACCCTGTTAAACACCTGCAAACAGGGGAAGCTCTTGGATTGCAGATCCCAAACGCCCCACAAGCGCCATAGAAATCACACGGCGTTTGTAGAGCGGACCAACCAGCTCTCCACCGCTTCTCCTGAAAATCCATATACGTTTCTTGAACATTCCCTTGTGGGCTTAAAGACAAGTAACCGAAATTTTCATCCTCATTAAAAGTGGCTGAAAGATAGTAAGTTTGATCATCTATGTCGAGGGTATATCCAGAGAGATAAGTTGAATCCATGTTGGGTATGCCAATGAAGATTTGACCATTCCATGGACCAGATCGCCAATACGTCTTCTGCCCATTCCAAACAACACCTTCAGGAATATTGTGAAGAACATGCAGCCCCAAGGAGAAGCTTCCCATGGATGGATCGGAAGGGTTGTTCCATGAGGTTAGTTCTATTTTTTCGTTAGTTCTTGTGTTCGTCATAAATTCCATGGAAGCTAAGAATACATCACATGGGTTTTTGAAACTCTCCCAGATAACCATCTTGGAAGCGGAATCTTCCAAAACAAGGTTGCCGGAATCTAGAATTCGGGCGCTGACGATGGTTGCAGAGGAAGAAACATTGGTAGACCAGAGGAGGTTGTGGTTTCCATCCAACACGACAAGATTCCCATCCTCGGAAATTGTGAAGATCCCGGAAGAATCTTTGACAGGGTTATCTCTGTTGGCTACCCACACTACAGTTTGTGGAGAAATTTGGTTGTTGAACCAAATTCCGACATGGCGATTCGTGGAATTAGCCGGTGAGAAGAACCCCAGCTGGAAGGAACTGGCATTTGAAACTATGGTTGCAGGGTCTTTAATGGAGGTTGTTGATGTGATTGTATCTCTGCTCCCCGAGCTAAATCTTGTACAGAAATATGAAAATGAAAGAAGAAGAAGAAGAAGAAGACTTGAAAAGCTCAAAAGCTTCTCGGGTTTCATGGCTGTTGTTGGCTACAAATTCGTTTAAACTATGGAGAAAATAGTCCGTAAAACATAGGCTTTGTTTGAGATCAAGCGTTGACCTGTACACTGTTTGATCATATTCCTTCAGACCAAACAAATTCGAGTGGATTCAGCTGGTCGTCCAATCTTAGTCATATCACTCTCTTTGACTTTTCTTTTGTTTATTTATTTATTTATTTTTGCTAAATTATAAATATTTGGATTTAATACGCAAAAAGAGACACATACAAATTTTATATATAATTTTGAAAATAAGAGACAAAAAAAAAAAAAAAAAAAAAAAAAAAAAAAAAAAAAAAAAAAAAAAAAAAAAAAAAAAAAAAAAAAAAAAAAAAAAAAAAAAAAAAAAAAAAAA